>NW_024467123.1:0-210070 GCF_017591425.1 Ochotona curzoniae | reverse complement strand
GTAAAAGGGAAGAAGCTAAGAACACCTGGACCACAACTCATCTGTGTCTGTTCCTGTAATGTCCTGACCAGGGACTCCCAGGGTACAACCTGCTGTCCTAAGATGCGGTCCCCCATCACATCTCCAATGCCAGCCAGCTCCCTTGCTTTGTTCCTGCCTGTCCTCCTGCTGCTTTAGCTGTTGGGCACCAGGAGGTGCTTTGGGATGGAGAGAAGAACCAGCATAGCATGGACTGTAGAGGACCCTAAGCTGGCCTTGCCCAGACTGTCCAGAGCGGGAAGCAGGCTCTTTTCCCCAACACATTCTAGGTCTTAATGGACAAAACACTGTGAACTCCCCAGCAGCTCCTGATGCAGCCACATCCTGGTGACACCATGCTACTGCTGACAAGGGACAGTCCGTGGGTCAGGAGCAGCTACAGGCTCACACCTGCCCACAGGGCTCACTGCCAGGCTGCTCAGCTCTGTAGGATAGAGGTGTCACTGTTGGCAGCAGCTCAGCCCTCCCAGCACGTGGACTGGTTCTACTCACCCCTTTCTCTTCAGAGCCTGGAGAACCCAGGCTTCCTGGTGCTTCCTCTCCCTGCCTCCCAGGGCTGGGACCTGTGTTCTACTCTGAGGGGCTCCCGTGTTCCTCTGTGTGTTGTGAGCATCCCTGTGTGCCTAGTGTGTGCATGCTCCTGGGCTTCTCCCTGGTGGGGCACGGCCATGTCTAAAGCACACAGGTTTTTGTCTGTGTGCTTTATAGTGTCAGCTCATGCAGGCACCATCATGTTGCACCGGGGGTTAATTTGTCCCACCTGCCTTGCTGGGCCATTTGGGTACAATGGATGGATGTGCAGAGGAAACACAGCTCAGGTCACAGCACACCCACATCAGGGGGAACAAGGTGCTGCAGATACATTTGGGCTGTCAGGACAGGAATCCACCCACCTTCATGAACCCTGTCATCCTAGTGCAAGGCTCGATGCTGAGGCTGGCATGGTGACTGCGTGCTGATGGGTTCAAGAAGCCCCTGCACTGCCCCTGCTGTGGGGCACACGGTAGCAAGCTGCACAGCCCCTGCAGACTTGGCCCAGGATTGAGGCATCCCAGGAGGAAGGGGTGAACTCCCCTCTGTGACACAGTTCTGTGCCCCAGTGTCAGGCAGTGGCCCCAGCTGTTGGCCCTCTCCACTTCTGTACTCTGCTCTGGCTATGGAGGTGAATTAGGAAGAACTGAAGGCACACCAGGCGTAGCCCCTCACTGCCAACCTGAGGCCATGGCACAGTCTCTCCTGCCCATTCCACCCTGGCTATGGCAGTGGCACCCCAAGACCCATCCCTTGGCCTGGACTTACCACATGGCTCCTCAAAGATGGACGTGGAGGCACCCTCTGCTCATCACACATTGGGTGCCCAGGCCTTCCTGGGGCCCTTTCCTCCCAGGAAACTTGCCCAGCTCTCACCCAGCACCCCACATTCCTCTGTCTGACACGGGTTCCCACCCTCCTTCTAGAATCCTTTCCACTTCAGGGACCTCTTTGCCTGACACTTACCTTGCCCTGACATAGGGGCCCACATCCGGGGAACCCCATCACCCACATGGCTACCACTTTACTCTGTTCTGGATACATCAACAACTTCCTCATCCTGAGGGGACCCTCCTATGTCCATGAATGCATCCAATGCCATGACACACCTGACCTGCCCCACCTGAATTCCTCTAGAAGCTTCTTTCTGAACATCAGGCCTGAAATGCATTGAAAAGGCACAGCCATCCCATTTTCCTTTCTTCTCCTCTCATTAGCCCTCCTCATCAGCCATCACTTACTGTTCTTACATCCAGCATGGCCTGAGATCATGGGAATGGAGGGGCCCTGTAGTCAGTGCCCACCTGACAAGGCCTGACAGCTGCCAGAAACTGGATAAATAACCCACTGAGAACTCGAAGAGCTCCAACACTGAGGTTTAGTTGAGGTATTCAAAGCCGTGATGACACTGGGAATGGTGCACATGCATGCACACACCTTGAGCTGCACAGCTATTAATGGCCATGCGTCCCAGGGTCAGAAACCTGGGAGGGAGGGACTCTAGAGACAAAAAAATATGAGTAGGTCTACGCTAGACCCAGGAGGTGTGCACCCTATTCCCCTGAAAATCACTCAAGCCACTAGAGGGGCATCCCAAGGTGGGGGCCAGGGCAGAGCCTGGATCTGGATCAGCTCTGTCGATTCTGGCTGGTAAGGCAGAACCAGAGTCCAGATGTGATTATGTATACAGGTAGACGCCAGGACACTGTTGCAAGCATATACAAGGTAGGAGGGGAAGTGAAGGCTGCCTAGGCAAAGAGAAACATTCTGGGCACCAGGAGGCCAGGTGCAGTGGGAGAGAAACAGACAGGGAAGGCAGGCTTTTAAGTGGATGTATACTGATGGTGAGTGGTTCTCAGCACAGCGGCAGGAAAGAGCAACATTGCTAACCTAACACAGCTTTGTGGTGCCATGGGCCAGGAGTCGGGTGGGGCAGAGTAAAGCAGCTATAATCAGGCATGCAGCTCTGTGGCTCCACAAACCCTCTGGTGCCTGGCTAAAGGCCCACCCCAAAGCCTGCAGCACCAGGAGCCCAGCGGCCCCATACTGGGCCTAGTACAATGGTGGAAGTACAGATGCACACAGCAGGAGTCTCTGCTACTGGGTGTAAACAAAGGGAAGTCCACTTTGAATCTCCTTCATCCAAGAAAAGGGACTTTATTTTGTTGTCATTTTTGCAAAGTCTCTCAATTCATCTGCAGAAGATTCAAGCTAGACTGGTCATAATTCTTTTTTCTTCAACACCAACAGTTATCCCAACACTAACTAGGCCAGAATAAGGAAAGATCCAAGAGAGACACAGTTTAAAGTCACAGCAATAGCTTTCCTGGTCATGAGTGTTGCTGGACCCATGAGCGAGAAAGAGGCTAAGCAGATGAAACTACAGCCATGACCTGGGAACACCCGGTGTGGAGAGAAGCAACCAGGGTGGTGCTGACCACAGAAGCTGAGGTGGGACCACAGCCTGGGAGCCTGAGGCTGAAGCTCCCTGCAGTGACTGGCCAACCTCCTGGATTGGGAATGCTAGGGAAGCAGATACTGAACAGGATCAGTAAGATCTGCCCACAAACCAGGAAAAGACACGACATAAACACAGAGCCTACCTGAGGAGAAAACATGCAGATCAGAAAGACAATGGCCAACAGAAGAACAAACAACACCAAGAATTAAAAAAAATACATTACACAGCAGAAACAAGCTTTAAAGCAGAATCATTTGAAACACTTGAAGAACGCAATAGAGCAAATTAAAAATACAATGGAAAGCCTCATCAACAGAAGGAGTGAGGAAGAAGAATTGGAAGACATCTTATTTCAGCTAAAAAAACCAGCCAAGAATTAAGTGACACCATCAAAGGTCAGACATATGGGTGAGATGAGTTCCTGAACATATGGAAATAAAAGCAGGATCACAAGATATAACCAATGAAATCATAAATGAGAACTTTTTCAATCTGGAGAAACAAAGAGGGAACCAAATACAGGAAGGGAAGAGAGTCACAAATAGTCTTGACCAGAAGTGATCCTTGCCATGTCATGTTGTAAATCAAGCCCCCTCAGCTGAACAGGAAGGGAAGGTATTAAAACACGCACATGAGAAATGCCACATAACTCAGAGAGGAACACCAATGAGTTTTACTGCTGACCTCTCCGAGGAGACCCTTCAGGCCAGAAGAGAATGGAATCTCATATTCTAGATCTTATAAGAAAAAAATCCATCATCCCAGAATAAAACACCCAGCAAATCTTTCCTTGGTATTTGAGAATGACATAAAAATACTTCAAAGCAAACAACTTAAAGATTTTTGTTGCCACAGATAAGCCCCATAATTGTTACCTTTAGCCATTAGGCTACTGCACCATTGCTCTATTTTTGATCCAGCTCCCTGTTTACCATCTGGGAAGCTTACAGAAGCCCCTCAGCTCCTAAACCAGTCTCACCAAACAGTACTCATGGATTGCCCCATGTGCTATCCCTAGCCCCGTCACACTGGATCCAAGCCATGACTAGAAGAGTCTTTAGCATCTGTGTCCACATCAGAGGAGACCCAGGGAGAGCATCCAGTCTCCACCAGCAGAAAAGCTTCACTGTAGAACCATGTATGGAACAAGAGGTGCAGCCTTTGGATTCTGGACAATGGTTTGGTTCCCTCCAAGTCAATGTGGGCTCCACTTTGCTGTGAACCAAGTACTCTTAGTTCTCAGTGAGGCACCTGCTGCGCTGCCACCCTGTGCACTGTGGCCAGTGGGACTCTCCTGGCCTGAGCCACCCCTTCTGACCTCTGCAGCAGCCTATGCACCGTCACCTCTACATTCTGGGTATGGCCAGTCTCCTCTTCATGGGCCCATGGTCTCCTGCTGTGACACAATCCTGGAGGCTGGGGGCTTCAGCAAGAGACAGATCTGCTGTGTTAGCACTGGGGGATGCACTCAGAGCCCAAGGACAGCGGCTGGAGTCATCCTGATGTCTCCTTCCTCACCTGTTGAAACTGAAGTACCAAACCACTCATGAACAGAAACAAATGGCGAGGCATTCACAAGAGCCCCTAGTGTACTGGAGATTAAGAATGAGTTCTAGGGCTGTCACTATGGAGTAACAGGGTATACCTCCATGTGCCATGCCAGCAGCTCATATGGGTACTGACTTATGTCCTGGCTGCTTCTATTCCAGTTCCCTGCTAGTGACCTGGGAAAGCAGTCAAGGATGGCCCAAAGCCTTGGGCTCCTGCACCCACATGGGAGACCTGGAAGAATATGCTAGCTTGAGATCAGACCAGCTCCAGGCTGTTGAGGACATTCAGGTAGTGAATCAGCAGATGGAAGAACTCTCTTCTTCTCCACTCTCCCTATGTACTTCCTTTCAAAAATTCATAGATAAACATTAATAAAAACACTTACTTATAGAATCTTTAGGAAAACTTACAGGAATGATTTTCAGTTTATGAACACACACATTAAAAAAATGTCTGGATGCTAAAAAAGTTGACACCTAAATAAACTTCTCTGTAACCCCACTTCTGCACATTGTTTGCAGTCTCTCTAGATTTACAATCAAATCATATGGGAAGTATTCCTTCCCTTCTCCCCATAAAGCTGACATTTCCTACACTTGATAACATTGGAACAACTTCCATTTGCCCATTCCTTAAATAATTTACTTGCCAGTGGAGGAAAAAAGGTTGAAGCAGCTATATTCCTACTTCATCGAGACGCAAGGGCTGCCATTTAGGAAATTCCTCCCTGAATACTCTGAAAAGCAAGACGAATACTAACCAAAGTGACAGAAGAAATCACAGGCAAAACTTCCTTCCCTGTCTATGACCCGTGTGTTCAGGGATGAAACAAATGTTCTCCTGGCTGAATCTTATTGTTATTAAATGTTTTTACAGTAAAGAATGTGTAAATAGGAAAAAGCCCCCCCCCCCCGCAAGAAAAAGGGGGGCATGTAGGTTTGGCAAATGAGCCAGGCCGAGCACACATACCCACCAAAGGACAGCCTGACACATGAGCAAAGGAAGGAGCAAGGATTTAGTCATAAGCTCTCAAGTTGGGTGCTACATGGCAAGCAAGGAAGCAAGCCCCATGTTATCCCTTGGTGCACTGCCCCCTTCCACCAGTTTCACAGCCACCAGCTGAGTGCTTTGGGAGTCACAACCTTCCCAGACACCACCTGCCTACTGTCTTCCCGCAGGGACCTGGCAAGGTTTCAGGTTCAACAGCTATAAAGGACAAGGAAACATCCACAAGATGGCCCTGCCTTTGGATGCCTCCTGAATGTTGGAGGTTTTCCCCAAGCACTCTAGCATTACTGACAAGCTGGAAGGACCGAGAGAGCTCTCTGGAAGGTGGCAGATTTCTTGTTATGCTTTACTGCAAGGCACAGGACCTGACAGGATCATCCCAGAGATCGCTGAGGGAGTCAAGAAGAGCACCGCGGGACTAGGTGCAGGTTCTTTGGAACTTCCGTAAACTAAACACTGCTCACAGAGACCATATCTACAACAAAAGGTTACTGTAGAAAAAGAAGTGCATTTCTTAGGCGAGCAGAAGCAGGACAAGCAGCAAAGCTCAGGTGGAGGCAGAGGTGGATGAGGTAAGGACAAACTGATTCCTCTCAGCCTCCTCACGTAGTTAACGCTGCTTTTTGGCCGTCCCCAGCCTCAACCTCCTACGAAAACAATCCTCCTAAGTCTTGTAGAGTACAGGGGATGAGGGTCTCATCATGTGGAGCATCTTCAGGCTGCTTTTGTTGACCCACAGCCTATATTGGCTGTGCAGCTCTCATCCTAGCTGACCTGGGGTGGCCTTGGGAAAGTGGTTACAGCCCTGGAGCAGGAAGATTCCACTGCACACACAGCATTGTCACCAGTGAGAGAAACATGGTGCAGTGCTAACATTTCTATTGTTCTAGCAGTCTTAAGATTGGGCTAACATGACAACCAGGGTCGTTCATTGACAGAGCATCAATAGCACTAAGGCTGAGTCATGAGGCAGGAGGAGGCAGGCCTGAGTTTAGCTTTCTGAACTAAGACACAGGCTTTAAGAATTACAACAGTGGCTGGAAAGGTTAGTATTTGAGCAACTAGCTTGCAGATTCTTCATCCCAAACCAGGAGTAAAGCCATTAGTGCAGACTGAACATGAGATCACTAATAGCACTAACCCGGATGTGCACTCCTTGAACAGCAGGGCCATGCAGATGTGACTGTTTCTTCAAGTGAGGAAATATGCTTCACCTTGAGAAGTGATAAGCACATTTCAAGTCATTTTAGGTAGACATGCTGATCAAACAATCCCGCTTTCCTGGCCAGAAACGGCAGGACATAGTGAAAGGGCTGTTGTGCTGTACTGCATAGGGAAGTCAGTCCTTCCCAGGACACAACCTGTCACACAGGAACTCAGTTCCTCACTGTGGAAAGCTGAATATTCATTTGGGGATCAGGGCTGAGAATACCAGGTGTTAGAATGACCAGCGTTAGCACTAGCGACTCCTGTCTAGTCCCTGAAGTTCTCTTTGAACGAATGCAATTACTCTTTTTTTTTTTTTTTTTTTTTTAAAGATTTATTTTTATTATTTTTTCATTGGAAAGGCGGATATACAGAGAGGAGATACAGAGAGGAAGATCTTCCATCCGATGATTCACTCCCCAAGTGAGCCGCAACGGGTCGATACTATGCCGATCCGAAGCCAGGAGCCTCTTCTGGGTCTCCCACGCGGGTGCAGGGTCCCAAAGCTTTGGGCCGTCCTCGACTGCTTTCCCGGGCCACAGGCAGGGAGCTGGAAGGGAAGCGGGGCTGCCGGGATTAGAACCGGCGCCCATATGGGATCCCGGGCGTGCAAGGCGAGGACTTAACCACTTGCGCCACCGCGCCGGGCCCTGCAATTACTCTTTAATAAGGTTTGACAAGGCTGGATTATAGGTAAAATGGAAGTTCCACAGATTTCCCAAAGACCAGCTGTGGATTGAAACCTCTTGGCAGTAAAGCGTGAGCCTTGATCACTTTGTTATATTTGCCAACCCGACTGGCTACACCAACTCAGAATGCTTGTTGTATGCTCAATGCAGTTAAGGTGTTATCTGGACCATCCCACACCTATCCCTGAACAGACACCTACAATGGTGCAGGCACAGATTTGACCACAGGGCAAGCCCAAAGAGCCAATCAAATCTGGCACGTAGAGTTCAATGTGCAGAATGACAAGTCTACATCCAAATGAATCTGTGAAATGTTTCCCTATTGTGTGAGATCTCAACAGTATTTTGTTCTTGACTATGTAATTTTCTGCTTCTACTTTAGAAAGCTTTGACAGACACTGTGTAACGTTCATGTTTGAGATGATGTACTGCCATATAACATAGCTCAACTCTGCCACAGACTCTTGTAGATTCTAAAGTTTTCTTAATGTGTAGTTGGGGGATTCAGGGCTCAGCGTGGCATGGTGGCACAGCACAGAGCCTTCACATGCACTGCTGGCATCCTACTTAAACAACAGTCTCAGGTGCGGATGCTCCATCTCCGAGTCTCCCTGATTATGGCAGGAAAAAGCAAAGGAGGCTGCTCCAACATCCTGGGGCCCCTGCATCCACAGGGGAGACCTGGAAGAGGCTCATGGTTCACAGCTTTGTGAAGACTCGGCATCAGCTGCTGTGGCCATTTAGGGTGCGAACTAAGAGAAGGAAGATTCTCAGTTTCTCCTTCTCCCTTGGTAACTCTGCCTTTTAAATAAAATCAATACTCTTGGTGACTTTGGAACGAAGTTAATGCATGAAAAAATAGGAAAAAGACCCACATGATTTTGGTATAAATGTTGCTATATGAATTTCACTATAAGAACCTCTTATTTTTTCAATTTCATCATTTTTCTTTCCTTTTTTGGTTGGTCCAAAATTAATGGAATCTCAACTGCTTAGTTCTAGTTAATCTGTCATGTAAGTATTGCGAGCTAACCATTTGTGCCACTGGAGGCCCTAGTTCTGGTTAATCTGTCTGCCTAATTCCTGTAATACTGTTCAGGAATACAACTGTCTCAGTAGGCTGAAACGTGGGTAACATCAATTCTATGTGACTGAATGAGTCGAGCTATAGCCAGTAATCAAGTAATCACCATATATAATAATCTTACCATTGCTTTAGCAATATGACTTTTTCCATTTTTGTGGCCACATGGCAAACCATTGACAATGGCACATGAAGCAGTAAAAAACTGAATTGTATTTTTCCCCCAGCCGAGCATCCGACAGCCAACACTGCAGCTTCCCCTTCCGCATGCTAGGCCAATGGAATCCCAGCTGCTTCTTTTAAGACAAGGCTGTCTGCTCCTCACACAGCTGTGACCAGCCATTCAGTAACACCTTCTGCAGTGTGGCTGATCAACTCGTGAACCAACAATTCTGCAAGGCAGGAGACCAGGCTGAACCCCATTTCCACAGAGGGTATGGATTTGCTCTGCCCTCGGAATGCTTTCCGGCAAGTCTCTCTGCCCCATGAAGTTCCTCTGTGAGGAATCCACATTGTCCCTCGGTGGTCACATCCCTCCTTGGATATACCACCTCCAGGTCCACAACTGTTTGTCACTCTCGATTCCCGCCACTTCTGCTGTGGTGAAATTTGTTGTCCAATGCATAACTGGCATGGCAGTTCTCAGGGTCACTGTAGTGCTGCCAGTCAGAGGCTCCGCTGACTTAATGCTTCCTACATCAGTCATGTGCCTTTTGCAAAACCTGCATATTGAACAAAGGAATGCAGGGATTTTCTTTGGTCCAGACAAAACAAAAAATTTTTTTAAATAACTGGCTTCATGGTACATAGTGTCCATGTACCTCATTATACTAGTTCTAGTTCCAGATCTTCTCCCTTTGCTGGATAACTTAATTTCTGAAAAGCTTCTATATTATCTTTTAATCGTTCCAAATCAGTTGGTTACTCTTAAGTTCGTTCACAACTTAAAGCTTTCCTAACTGCCTTGAAAATTGGCTTTAACAATTAATTCCTTAGAAGGAATAGAGTGGCATCAACAGATAATCGCATTAACATCTGTGCAATGGATTAGTAAGTCGAGTTTCTCAGTTTTTTTTTTTTTTTTTAAGATTTATTTTTATTATTTTTTATTGGAAAGGCGGATATACAGAGAGGAGAGACAGAGAGGAAGATCTTCCGTCCGATGATTCACTCCCCAAGTGAGCGCAACGGGCCGATACTATGCCGATCCGAAGCCAGGAGCCTCTTCCGGGTCTCCCACACGGGTGCAGGGTCCCAAAGCCTTGGGCCGTCCTCGACTGCTTTCCCGGGCCACAGGCAGGGAGCTGGAAGGGAAGCGGGGCTGCCGGGATTAGAACCGGCACCCATATGGGATCCAGGGCGTGCAAGGCGAGGACTTAACCACTTGCGCCACCGCGCCGGGCCCGAGTTTCTCAGTTTTTTATTTTATCAAAATATTGTAGGGTTTTTCTTCCTTTCAATGAACATGCTATTCACCCCAAATTTTACCACTACATTTAGTCTGGTCATCTTGGACTGTGTAACTCTAGAATCCTTATAAGTTCTATCAGTAAATCACTGGTTTTCCTGTTGCAAGATATTTATGTCAGCATATCATTTTATATCTATCGATATATGCAATGGCTGGCTTATATTTTCTTTAATTTTTTTTTATTTTTACAGGAAAGGCAGATCAGATTTATGGATAGAAAGACACAAAGATCTTCCATCCCCAAATGGCAACAACGGACCGAGTTGAGCCTATCCAAATCCAGTACCCAGGAGCCTCTATGGGGCTCCCACATGAGTGCAGAGTCCCAAGGCTTTGGGCCATCTTGTATTGCATTCTCAAGCCACAAGCAGGTAGCTGGATTGGAAGCAGAATAGCTGGGACATGAACCAGTGTCCATATGGGATCCTGGCACTTGAAAATATGTAAAGGAAAACCTTCCCAAGTAAGGAATAAACATTTAACATGCTACTCAGTTCTAAACAAACTGAACTGAACAGTTTTGAAGGGGAAAGCATAGGAAAAAATCTGAATAGTACAATTAATATGGTTAAAGCTGTAAAATAGACCCAGAGGATCTAGTACAGGCTCTAATGTAAGGGTCATCCAACTGGTAATATATTGACTTTTGCAGACCACACAGCCTCTGCCATACTCCTCTATTCACCTGTTGCCTGAAAACTGCCATGTCTCACACATTGCAAATGATTCTGGCTGTGTTACCACAAAATGTTTTTTTTTTTTTTTACAAGTTTTTCAGGTTAGGTCCACAATCCAGTGTGCTTTTATCCCTGTCTGACCAGTATAAAAATGTAGAAAAACATGTATACAACTTGAGAACAGGAAAAATATTCCAATCAAGTGCCCACAGAACTTGTTATAAAGTAACATATAATGGTTACAAAAACAGAGATCAGAGAATCCAGATGGCAGAATAGGGTAAGGTCATATTTAACAGATGGAGAAATACTAGTTAATGTGAAGCAAAGAGGCCAGATTCCAGGAAACAGGAGAGGACAGAACAACTGCGGAGGGGTACCTTGAGACTGACAGAAACAAGAAAGTAGCAGACCAAACCGTGAGGTATTGCAGTGATGGATACTCCAGCAGCATTCAGCGAACGGCAATCTGATTTGCACGGCAGCCAGAACTCCACGAGCAACCAGGTGGGCAGGGACTTTCACTGGGAGAGCTCAAGAAGTGAACCCAGACCAAGAACTGCCTGTCTTGCTGGTCTGTTTGATTTCACCAAGAGCAGAGACAGAGCAGTAGATCCCAGATGGGCAGTGCAGGAACAGGGTGAATTTCACAACCCAGTCAACCCCATAGAGCTATGTTGTGTGCCATTTTGTTTAAGGAGGCAAAGACTATGGACAGCACTGTGCATGCACAGAGCTGGGAGTAAACTCATTTCTGGTTCAGTGAATTGCAACAATGTGGCATCCTACAGGTTCCACCCAATACAGGTATGGGTAGCCCTCAGACCTGATGGCCAGCAGATCAAGAACTCTAGTACTGGCACATCAGGTGCTATTTCATATGGTGTAGCAAACAATTTATGACTGCAGGAACAACAGTGAGCTGTGCATGCACTGAACTCGGTGAGAACTCACTGAGCTGAGTGTACTGCACTACTCCTACAAGAAAATAATACCAACTATGGTATCATATGGGTCAAAATAGGTGCGTGTGGCCCTCAGACCTGACGGCCAACAGGTCCTGGCAAGATCAATACCACCAACAACCTAGCTATATAGGACACCTGGTGTCTCTCTAATCCTGGGAACTGTTCCAACCAGAAGTGGGAGAAAGGTTGTTTAGACAATGGTGCAGCCTCAGCACGGTATCACAGGAGGTGGAAACTGGTTAGCCAGGAGCTGGGGCTACGGAGATCATGGTGGAAATCTAAAATAACAACCCAGACATGGAATTCACTGGAGGGAGTGACACAAGTGACTGCAAACAAAGAGCCGAGTATCAACTGCAATAAGTAAAACTGAACTGTAGACCTGTGGGTGACACATCCTTGAAACCTGCCCCAAGGAGAAGACTCTGCTAACCAGAAGTACAAAGACCAAGAGCAAAATAAGAGACAAAGGCCCAATAAATATTACTGAAGACTTCCCTGCAAAGGAGCAAAAGCCTTTGCCAACCTCAGTGTTCACTGAGGAACACATCAAGAAAATGGGGGATACAGAATTTAAAACACTTGTTATAAAACTTTTTGTCAACAATGAGAAGCATGCAAAGCATGTGTTCAAGGAACTTAAGGAATAGATCACATAGAAAATGAATCAAATGAAAGTTAATATATATTAAATAAAGAATACAGTGGAGCAAATTAAAAGAACTATGGAGAGTCTCAATAATAGAATGAAGGAGGCAGAAGAAAGAATGTCAGAATTGGAAGATATTTCCTGTCACCAGGGAGAAACAAACAAAAGGCTGGAAGCAGAGATAGATCAGACTTAAAAAACTATTCAAGAATTCAAAGACACTATTAAAAGACCAAATTTAAGAGTTGTGCGAGTCCCAGAAGGTGCAGAAAGAGAAACTGGGTTTACAAATGTATTTAATGAAATAATAAGAGAAAATCTCCCTAACCTAGAGAAAGAATTGGGAAACAACATCCAGGAGGGACACAGAACTCCCAATAGTGTTGACGAAATGTGTTTTTCACCACAACACATGGTCACCAAGCTCTCTTCAATCAAACATGAGAAAAAGATCCTGAAATGTGCTCATGAAAAAAATCAATTGACATATAAAGGAATACCAATTAAACTCATAGGAGACCTCTCACAGGAAACTACAGGCCAGAGAAAATGGAGTGACATATTCCAGATTCTAAAAGAAAAAATTGTCAGCCCAGGATAATGTACCCAGCAAAACTTTCCTTTGTCTTTGAAAATGATATAAAATTCTTCCACAGCAAAGAGAAGTTAAAAGAATATGCCTCTTCCAAACCTGCCCTCCAAGTGATACTTAAACATGTTCTCTTGACAGAGAAAATAAATAGTGCCTACCGAAACTAAAGGCAAATGCAAAGAACATCCCAGTAAAATAACATTAGAATAAATTAATGAACAACCCACTGCTAAAATGACAGGACCAAATGAGCACCCCTTCATATTAACTCTGAATGTAAATAGCTTAACCTCATCAATCAAACATCATAGATTAGTAGACTGAATTAAAAACGAAATCCATCCATTTGTTGCCAATAGGAGACACATTTCACCAACAAAGATCAGCAGAAACTATATCTCATGGATTTTGATTTTTTTTTATCAGTTTCACCTCTCCAAAAACACTTTCTTCTGATTAAATTCTTCAATGATTCATAGATCATACAGCAGTAGCATGATTTTCTTCAAGAAGATTCTTGATTTTCATTTCTTTGGCGACACATTAGTCATTCAATAGCATATTATTTAACTTCACGGTGTTGTTAATTTCTTTTTTTCTTTTTCTTCCTGTTGTTGATTTTGTTTTGTGGCTTTTCATTTGAGGGGATGTACAGTAACTGTGTAATGGAGACTATCATATCCAGATGTGAGGATACAATGAAGTATGCATCCCTACTTCCAGACAAAGATGGACTCCCAAACGGTTTACTATATTATATGACAACAGGATGCTGGACTCTCTGCCACTGTCCATGTCCACAATGATGGACACATGACTGTGTATGACAATATATACTACAGTAATGATATAGGGAAACTCAGTGTGGGGAGAGGAAATTGGGGAGGGGATAAGGGAAATCCCAGGGCCTATGAAACTGTATCATAAAATGATAATAATAAAAGAAATAAATTTACAACAACAACAACAACAAAAACAGAGATCAGTGGAATAGAACAGAAACCCCTGAAGTGAGTCCGCACATGTGCAGACAACTAATTTCCAAAATTGGATGGAACAACTGGGTATCTGCTTGCAGAAGGAAAATATAAAATACCCAACTTTCACTTTCAACAAAAATCAGCTCTATGTGGATCAAGGACATACATCAAACCATTAGAGGACAACATAGCAAGCACTCTTATATGTATAGGTGAATACTTCTTAGAAAGATCACTAAAGGCACAGGCAGTTAAAGCCAAAACAAACAAACGGAACTACATCAAACTAGCTCTTCACAGCAATGAAAATGATCAACAAACTGAAGAGGCAACCAACAGAATGAGAAAAAAATAACTTGGCATACTACACAGCAGACAGGGGACTAATGTCTAGGATTTACAAAGAGCTTCAGAAACTCAATGACAGCAAAAGAACCAACTCCAAAGAAATGGGGCAAGGAAATAAGTATTTTCCAAAAGGACGGATTTAAATGGCTAACAGGTAGGAAAAAAAATGATCAGGCTTTCTAGCTATTACGGAAGTGCAAATAAAAACCACACTGAACTTCCCCTTAATTCCAGTGAGAATGGTCTGGCATCATAAGTCTAACAAATGTGCTGGCATGGGTGTGGGGAAAAGGTACCTTATTCCACTGTTGGTGAAAGTGTAGGTTAGTGCAGTCACTATGGAAGTCAATATAAAGAGTGCTAAGACTACTGAAAATTGATCTACCGTGTCACCCGGCTATCTCACTCCTGGGAATATTTCCAAAGGAAGTAAACTCTGCATGAGCAAGTGACCTGCATCCTCATACTTACAACAGCACAATCCACAATAGCAATCATGGAAACAACCCAGAGGTCCATTGCAAGAGAAATGGATAAAGAAACAGTGCTAAATTGATTCCATGGAATACTACACAGTCATTAAAAGCATGACTTCCTATCATCTGTGACAAAATGATCCCAAATGGAGACCATTATGGCCAGTCCCAAAAGGACAAATACCATACGTTCTCTCTGATTTAAGGCAGTTTTCATGCAAAATACAAAACAAACAGATATATAGATAAACAAGTACATACAGGCATTCTCATAGAGAGCTACGTACTGGAGGCTAGCACACCAGGATACACTGCAGCATGCATCTCTCCTCCAGAATAAATGATGGACTCCCAATGAAGCTGATAAACACATCCTGACACTGAGATGTTGCACCTTCTACCATTGCCTGTACCTACCCTGTCATGACATACTTAAATATTAGCAGACTGATGGACTTGGGACTGTTACTGGAGCACTACACCACTGTCATAACATAGGGGAAAACAACGGGCTGAGAGGAGAAATGGGGAGGTTGGAAGGGGAAATCCCCGAGCCTATGGAACTGATTCACGACAAATAAAAATGAGAAAGAAAATAAATATAGCACCAATAAAAAAATTCTGGCATTAATTCTAAAAAGAAGCTTGAATAGCAGCCTAAGAACATACCACATCAAACCCCATCACCTCCAGCTCCCCGTGGAAGGATGACTAATCTGGGCAATGTACCCAAACAACTCACATATTCGATGAACTGGGTATTAGAAGTCAGTGAAGGCATGGCGCAGGTGGGCGTCTGTGGGTTGATTTTCCCGGATGAGCCTGTCTACTTGTTTCTTGATTTCACATGTCCTAGAGATGGTCTGCGCTGTAGACACTGCAGCAGCTGTTCCAAAGGCAAACACACGCACATTAGCCAGTACACACATCTGTTATCCTCACAACACGAAAGAAGCTGCAGTGTGTGCTGGACACTTCTCCTGGTGGCAGCAAGACCAGGTGGCATTGGACAATACCAGGGCAGGTCAGCAGATGTTGGCCACCAGTTTCTGCAGGCCTCCTGCAGTCCTATAAGCTGGGGATGCTTCAGCACACACCATGTCTACAGTAACCCTGTTCTCATTCATAAATGCTGCTCACAGGGCCCTTTAAGTCACCAGCCTCAGTTTCCTGGCTCCTGCAGGCTCACCCTCTCCTAGTGGCAGCTGGAGGCCACTGTCCTCAGTGTGCTTACTCAGGTGCCTGGGACTTGGGGGTTCCCGTCCTCCCACCATCCTCCCTCATCCTCAGGCAAGTCTCTCACATTCGTGTTGGTTGCCACCAACCAGCTCTGGTTTCTCCTGGGGATCTCCTCCAACAACCAGGTACATTCACACACTTTGGGTCATCCATCACCTGGTTCATCCACATCTGGAAAGACAGAAAGAGGAACAGAGCCTGGAGGCTGAAGCAGCTGAGGCCCCAGCCTGTCCAGTCCTAGCACAGCCCCTATGCCCTAGCCTCAGGCCTACTCATCTGCCCAGACCAGACCCAGTGCCTAGGCCCCAGCCTGGGACCTTCATCCTGGCCCAGGCTCTCTACCCTCACTATCTCAGCTGTAATGCTCATCAGGGTTTCCACAGGCTGCATGATCCATCCCAGGCCAAGACCCACAGTGTTCCGGGAAACAAGTTCCAGCATCCAAGTTGGTCCTGTGGTGTGACTCCGCACAAAGTTGACCTTAGTGAGCATGGATCCTTGGCATGACCATTCCCAGTGGTTATTCACTTCAGGAGACTGCTGCTGCCTGGGATTGGCATATACCACAGAACATGGGCCCTTCACTTTTACCATCAGGCCACATAGCTCACCTGGGGTTCCACAGGGCCATTTGGTCTGTCCAGGTTCAAAGGCCACTGTTGCTCAGAAACTGAGTCCTGGCAGGGAAATCAACTCCCGGCAACCACAACATGACCCTAGCATGTGACCCCACACATGCTCTGGGCTGGTAGCCCTCTGGCTCCTAGAAAACTGGAAGAAAAGCTGAGCCTGGGAACCCAGTTGGCCTGCGGCAGGCCTTTCTAGTGCCAGCCAAACCACTCCATGCTCTCCTGTGCAGCCTGCCACCCTCATCACCTCAGCCCCCAAGGTTCACCTGGGGTTGGGTGGGGATGCACAATCCACTGGAGGACTCAAGTCCCAGAAGCCAGCTGGCGCTGGGGCATGGTCACTGCACTCACATGACCCTGACATGCATGTGAGCCCGGCACCCAAGCAATTCCGTGCACTTCTGGGTAGGCTGTCCTCTGGATCCTGACAGTCTGTCTGTCCTGGTCTGGTCCCTCTGCCTTTTACCATTTCTGCAGTGCAGCTCACATGGGGTTCTGTGGGGATGTCAGTCTGTCCAAGGACAAGGACCAGAGAGGGAACCCAGTCATGGTAGCCAGGCTGGTCCTAGGGTAGGACGCCATCCATATGTGACCCCACTCACACGTGACCCCTCATTGCCTCTGGTAGACAGTTCTTTGGGTCTAAGAAAACTTGAAAAGGAGCTGAGCCTGGGGGGTGTAGGGGTTAGGGAAGAGCTGTCAAGCCCCAGTGCAGCCACTCCGCCTCAGCCAGGTACCTCTGGCCTGCCCAGGCCCTCCAACTCAATGCAACTCGGCAGCTCTATGTGGGCTCAGGCCTCTATGCCAACTCCAGCCAGCCCTCTGAATCCCGACCTGACCTTACTGCTCCAGCCAAGGCCCTCTTCCCTCACCATCCCAGCAGCATGACTCACCTGGGGTTTGCAAGGCTGCATGGTGTGCCTGGAGGAAACAAGGCCCAGCAGCCCGCTGACCTGGGATGTGACTCCAGCACATACTTGACTCCAGGACCCATGTGACCCACTGGGCTCTTAGAAGGAGGTCCTCTGGTTATAAATGAAAGAGGAGTTGAGCCAGGGGGCATTAGCAGCCTGGACCTGGCCTGTCCAGCTCTGCCAATGCCCTTATGCCCCAGTCATGAGCCTGCCAGTTCACAACAACTGGGATGGCCCCAACTGGGGTCTTCCACCCTGATGCAGGCCCTCTGCCCTCACTATCCCAGCTGTGGCACTCATGAGGGTTCCTGTGGGGCTACCTGGTCCATCTAGGGTCAAGGACCACACTGCTCCAATAACTGAGCCCTGGCAGTCAAGCTCATTTTAGTGCATGCTCCTGCCTCACAGGTTTTACAACACCCACTGTGCTTTTAAGGGACAAGTAAGGCTGGCTATGGCATCTGCCAGCCACTCTTGGGGGGTCCAGATCGAGTTCCCAACAAGACACTTTGTAAGATTTACTTATTTCAAAAACTCACAGAGAAGAGCATAAAAGACAGATCTTTCATCCACTGGCACATTCCTCAAATATAGCAGTTAAAATATAACAGCAAGGAAGTGGATCTCTCTGCATTTGCACAGAAACACATCCAGCAGCTGATACACCAAAGTATGGTCTTCTAGTTAGAGCACGTGGGGCTACACCTACAGGTATACATACACACATCACCAAGCCTGCGGGCCGCACACCCAATTGTTAATGTCCATTACCCTCAAGGATTGTTGGTCACCTGTGACATTTTCTCTGTTGTATGAACCTGCTACAGCTAAGCACACCTTATTTCCTGGTAGTAACAGAAATGAATGAAGTTCCTACTCCTGTGCACTAGAAAGCAGGTGGAGACAAGCACACAGGTTACAGAAAGGCATGACTCCATGTCAATCCCAAGTCAACCTCCAGGTCAGAAAGGTGGGTGGGCCATGTGCCCCAACCCACAAATTGAGCTGTGCCATGGAGGGAAGACAACTGTATTCACCTGTACTCAGGGGTAAGTGAGGTGAATGCTGTGTCAGCAGCTCCCTTCCAGGCAGTCCTGTGTCCCTCTTGCACCCTGCCCATGCTCTGCAGACACAGCTGGACTCGGGAAGCTGCCTCAGCCATGACACAGAACCCTCAGACTGTGGCAGCCCACAGAGTAACTTCTGAGCAATCTCCTACTACCTCAGTGTTACACGGGCCTGGCAGAGTGCACTAAGCTACCAGTTCAGTTATCCCAGAAGGCCAAATTCCAGGCACCTTCTTGTTACTTGGTGCTTCACAAAAAGGATTCCATGTATTCACCCATCCTCATTAAAACTCAAGACTGCATGACACATCTGAAGGAAACTGGCCAGGACACTTTTTCCATCAAAGAGCCAGCATGAAGGTGGCAGAGAAGAACCAACACTTTCTAGTGCCATGTCATCATCAATGATGGAATTAGCTTCCACTTTCTTTCTGGGTCTTCTTTCAGTTTTACGGTCAGGTAGGAAAGCAAAGATACCAATATTACCATCAAGTGGTTGAATTCCATCATTCTCTCCTCTCTCTCTGTGTCTCTCTCTCTCTCGGTACCAAATATATCATCCTTGGTAGGTCAAGCAAACAAAAAAGAACACAAGAAAAACTATTTAAAATCTCATTTCAACTAGAATACTTCACCAGGCTGTGTATGTAAATTGTTTATGTGTTTGGAAAGAGCCTCTGTCTGCATGCACCACCCCCTGCATGTCCCGACAGCTCTCCTGCGTCTGCTCAAATACCAGCTCCATGAGGCCTCTCTAGCAATCACAGGTGTGGCATGAAGAGCATCCTTCATGCCACAGCTACCACCTTGCCCTCGCTGATTTTCTTCATGGCATACAGTTCTATAGGAAAACATCTTGGTTATCTGCTGCCTGTTTGCATCTGATTCCCCTTCCCCATGCTGTGGGGGAACCTGTTCCAATGCACCCTGTGTCTGCAGTACTCAGACACTCAGCATCTTTCCTGAAAATGCCCCAGACACCCTGACTGCTTTACCAGAGCTGGTGGACCCAGCCAGGTCTCTCCCCAGAACCGTTAACACTCAAGTGAGACCGAGACAGCTCTAAACAGGAAAACCTCAAAGTGTTCATGGGAACACACAGCCTGTTAAGCCTATGGATGGATTTCAGATCTCCATGCACCAAATACAAATGTCATTTCCCTTCATTTTGCATGACCTTGTCCCAGTCGTTTCCTCTCTGTGAGGGTGGCATTTCAGGATCCTGACCTCAGCACCACAGCTAAAAATGACAACTCTGAAGTGCCTATTGGCCACTTTTGTCCCAGAAGTATCTATTCAAATCCTTTGTCCGTTTTTAAATTCAGTTCTTATTCTCATTGCAGTTGAAGTACAAGACTTTTTCACGTACTCTCCTTTGTTCCATAAATACTTTCAAAAATAAATAATAAATCTTGAAAAATATACTTTGGTTACTGATGTATATACACAACCAGCAACAACTGCAGGCCTAGCTCTAGATCCCAGAGACTGTCTCAACACAAAACAGCACAGACTGAGCAACCTGGTCAGCCAATACCAAAGGCCTTTCAGCCAAAAATTAATTATGGGAAAAATCCATATAACATGATGCCATTTATATACAGCTCAAAAATATGCAAAAGCAAACAATATTTGGGAGGCTGTATGCAGGTAAATTAATATTATCAGGAAGAGCAGAGAAACAATAGATGCAGAAAGTTTCATCTGTATGAATAATCAGGTTTTCTTTGAATACAATTTTTTTGACATGAGACATAGTTCACAGATAACTTTTCAAAAAACCTCACAGACAATGGAAGGTCTTTCTAACATACGAAGACAGTGAAGTAGTGATATTCCAGTACACATTAACTCACACAAGAGCATCACAGGGAACAAAACTAGCAACTACACTCAAGTATTCTCAAGCTGGTGTGGAAACAAAGGTGGGGCTGGGGCCAGGGCTTGGATGGGGCTTCATGGGTGTGGTGACCTCTAGGAACACTTCCTGGCACCTGCATGGGGAGGGAGCTCACTTGGTCACCATGGGAGTGGGTGTGCAGAGCCTGAGCCACATGGGGTCATCCTGGAAGGGAGTGGAGGGTGTGTGTATCCCTGTGTGGGGAGGGGCTCCAGCAGAGCCTGCCAGGAGTCTCTCAGGCCCCATGTTCACTGACTAGTTCCCTACCAAGAATCCATCACAGCCAACACAGTGTGTGTGTTACAGACCCCAGAAGATGGATTCCCTGCCCTTCACCACTTCCTGCCTTTCTGTACACCTGTCTCCCTGACTCAACTCTAATTCTGTGGCCGGGATTAAATGCCACCTCCTCTGTGGAGCCCTGTCTATCTATCAACATGAGGGGCACTCACCTGCTCTCAATCCCCACAGCTTTTGCAGCCCTGTGGCCTCCTCACCTAACCTGCACAGCATCGGAAGTAACTCTTTCAGCAGAGACAAGCACCTGGACAACCAGGGCCTGGTCTCCACACCAGCCTGGCTCACAGCACTGAGATGTTCTCCTGACCATTGAGGGAATAGATGAACCTGAAAATTTCACATTTCATGATAAGAGGAATAAAGAGCTGGTCTAGTTTAAATAACAAAACGAAACTCTCCAGAAGGGTGCCTGGTGGTTCAGGTGATGTCCATATAGGTTCTAGTTTGGGGCCTCCTGTAACGTGCACTTTGGGAGGCAGAGGGACCAGGCAGAGGGATCACTGGAGTAGTGACATCCCTGTCACACAAGAGACCTGGGTGGAGTTTAGGGTACACATTTCAGGCATCTGGGGAGTGAATCAACAGAAAGGAGACTCCTGCCCATCTGCATCTGTGTCTATACCCGCCTCTTAAAAATACAATTAAATAAACATTAAAAAGTATACTCCTAGCATAGGTATTTGGTACAAGGGTTAAGTCAAGGCTTTGAGTGCCTGGAGTCTTGGCTATTCTGCTTCCAACCTCACTTCCTGCTAAGGCAGCAGATGAAAGCTTCAAGGACTGGGACCTGCCACCCCTGCTGCTGACTTGGATGCAGATCTAGACTCCTGGCTTCAAGCTGACCTTGCTCCTGACCACTGTGGGCACTGGGGGAGTAAGCCAGTGGACTGAAGATGTCTTCTCCTCTTCATTCATTCATTTATTCATATTCATTCTCATTCTCTCTCTCCATCCCTCCCTCTGTCCCTCCGTCCCACCCTCCCTCTCTCCCTCCCTCTTTCCAGATAAAATAAAATACTGCCTTCACAAAATAAAAAAGGAAACTCTTCAACACAGTGAAGACAACAATTGGCTAAAATATAAATGGTTACACCTATATCCTGGTCCTTGTCATTAATCCACACCCAACACCACCTCCATCCAGGATCAGAACAACTTCCTGGCAGGTTATATGTTATCAGAAGAGTTCACTGCTCTCAAAAGCCAATCATACACCTGGAGAACAGGCAAGGTTGTAAACTATCTACTACAAGGGGGAGCATACATGTACATAAACACACACACACACACATAGAGAAGCAACCTCAGATTACTTTTAGAAATTCTGAAAATATTTGCTTTCAGACATTTTAATTTGTTACCACCACCAAACATAAAGAACTAAACATATATTGGAGCAGAAACAGAACTTTTATTTACTTTTTTAAAATGCTCTTTAAATGAGAGACAGAGATTTCCCACCTGCTAGTTCACTGCTCAGATTCCCGCAACAGCTGGTTCCAGACAAGGCTGACAAGGATATGCAGTTCTCCCATGTGGGAGGCAGGGACCCAAGCATGTGCTCCATCATCACCTGTTGTCTCCAGGGCAACATGAGCAGCTGCCAGCTGGAGTCAGGAACCAAACCCAAGCCCATCAGTGGCAGCTCACCTGCTGCCCTGAACGCCTGGCACAGAAACAGAACTTACACAGTGCGGGAAAACAGTAAAAGGACCACAGGGAGAGAGGAATCTCTCAGGAACTACTACCAACAAGGAGGGTGTCTTACCTCGGTTAACTGCTTTTTTATCTCGTATACTTCAGTTAATTTCCTCCTGGCACTAATATGATGGAGATAAAAATGTGGGAGCAAATTTGCCAAAATAAATAAATAAATAAATAAATAGGCCTGACTGAACATGCTTTTCACACAGTGATTAGTTTTAGTGATCGGTCTGACTTCATGTGATATTCTTGTGAAAAATGCATTTATGATTTATCTTTGGTTTTGTACTGAAATTGTATCTAGCAACTTCGTGCAGAGCATCCTTAAAGACGAAAGATGAAGCCATAACCAACCTTGTAATGGAAACTAAAAGCCAGAGTAAGGAAGTAGCTTGCCCAAATGCAACCCACAATCAAGGAAGTGATCCTCCTTAGAATTGAGAAAACAGATTCTGGGAGGTGACCTTAGGGCACCCTCCACCCAGGCAACCTCCAATTCTTGGTCTTTCAGAGGACATCAAGTGGACAAGCTGGAAAGGGGGTGAGTTTCCTAACACCAAGCATGCTGTCTCAGTAAATGACTGAACAATTCCAGTCTCCAATAAAACAAATCAGAAACTTACACATTGCTTTGAAATTGAATTTTTAAAATCCTGATTTTTAAGTTTTTTTTTTTTTTTTTACCATCCACCGCTTCACATTTTTGGGCATGCTCTCACTGATTAAATTATTTTCCATAAACTCAGCACTATGAGACTTCAAGTCTCTGACTCTAGACTTCACAGACTTAATAAAGAAGCATTCTCACAGACCATGCTCTTTTAGCATCCTGAGCCAGGCACACCGCTTCCCATACAGATGTCTTCTGCTCCCAATGGACTCCTGGGCACCTAACCCAACCCAGCAATGAGGAGACACAGGCTGCTGCACCCCAACAACCTGCTTCCCAGTGGGGGCTGGGGAGATACCCAAATGCAATACATTTGTAGCAACGTTAATTTTGAAGTTGATAACTTTGTATGGCCTGCAAATAACTTCATAAATATCCAAATAGCCCCTGGCAGAATAAAGGTTGCCCAACTTGCCTGAACAATATGAGGTATCTTTATATCTCACTGATAATTCATATATCATCTTTCATGTAGTCTCTGGTAAAATATTTTGCCTCTCTTTTTCTGAGTTTCTCTTATTGCTCATGTATAGGAATTATTTATCTATTATGGCTATGAGTGTAGAAACTCTCTGAGATATTTGAATAATGAATATTTTCTTTCCATTTAAGATTTGCACTGTTTTCATAATAATGTCTTTGGAAGAGAAGAAAATTAATTTTGGTAAAATTCAAAGAACCTTTCTCATTTTGTATCAGTGTTGCTTTTGTGTTCCTCCTAAGAAGTCTTCATGCATCCCAAAGATATTCTTCTACATCGCCCTCTAGATGATTTATAGGTACAACTTTTAATTTGTGATTTCTCCTGAATTAACTTTATGTGTGATATGAGGTGAGGATCCTTTCACTTTTATTTAGGTTTTCTAATACCACTGCTTTTCATCTTTCCTTTTGCCACCATGGCAACTTTGCCAAAGAATTGTCTAACAATATGTGTGGATCTATTTCCTGACTCTGTGGGGCTATACAGAAACTCTTAAAACTGAGTACTGTTAGTACTCCAAATGAATCAGTTTCTCAAAACCAATGGACTAATCTTGATCCTTTGAATTCTCACATGATCTTTATAATAAGCTTTCGAACATTTAGAAAAAAAAATTTAGTAAGATTATGTTAGAGCTATTAAATTTAGAAATGATTGATTTTGACAATATTAGTTATTTATGAACATTGTATATATTTCCACTTAGATTTTTTTCCCCAACAATATTTTGTACAGACACACACCTGCCACAGCTTCCCGCCATCACCAGAGGTTCTGCCTTTTCTGTTACATTTATTCCTGTGAATTCCTGCTGCTTTAAAGGGACTTTTTTTAAAAAGATTTATTTTTATTATTATTTTTTTATTGGAAAGGCGGATATACAGAGAGGAGAGACAGACAGGAAGATCTTCCGTCCGATGATTCACTCCCCAAGTGATCACAATGGCCAATGCTATGCCTATCCGAAGCCAGAGCCTCTTCCGGGTCTCCCACGCGGGTGCAGGGTCCCAAAGCCTTGGGCCGTCCTCGACCGCTTTCCCGGGCCACAGGCGGGGAGCTGGAAGGGAAGCGGGGCTGCTGGGATAGAACCGGTGCCCATATGGGATCCCGGGTGTGCAAGGCGAGGATCCTAACCACTTGTGCCACCGCACCAGGCCCGAGGGACTTTTTAAAACTTAAATTTTTTTGGTAAATATTTGGCACAGCAGTTATGATATCATTTGGAACACTCAAATTTCTTATTAGAATATCAGGAAGAAACTGGGGCTCCAAACCTAGTTCCAAGACACACAAAAGATTTCCCACTCTCTTCCATCTTTTTCAAATAAAAATAAGAATATATACATATATATTTCTAATTAATTTTTGTTCTTCTTATACAAGGTTTTGATTTCTATATTGAATTACATCCTTTGATCTTGGAAAGATTTATTTATTATAGTCTGCCTTCGGGATATTTTTGAATAATGTCATCTGAAAATAAAAACTAATTTTTTTTTAAAGACATGCCACATACCTGGGCCTCCACCAGGGGCTCTGGTGCATGCCTCGGTCTGCTGAGATCACAGGAAGACAGGGAAGTCCTCCTCATGCACAGTCAGTACAGACTTTGCTGCTACAGCCTGGGCTGAGGGGCTCACGGGATGACCAGGCCAAGATCTCATAGCCGTTCCGGGGCTGGACCGTACCTGAGAGTGACACAGAGCTGCCAGGCCCAGGCCTCGGCACCCAACACTGGTTCCTTGGCCCCAGGCTCTGCAGGCAGTTGTTAACACCCAGGCTGCACCTGCATGGGGAACTACTGCCCTGTAGGCAGTGGAAGATAGTTCAGGTGGGAGCCAAGTGCATGGCATGTCCACCCTGGGCAGCCTCAGACAGGCTGTGGACACAGTATGGCCCATGTCACACAGTGCCCTGCCTCTGTGTACCCCTGCATGGTGGAATTGAAGAGGAGGAGTGGGGCGCCTGCCCGGGTTGACCTGAGGAGTTGCCCTGGCGATGTTTTGAAGCTGTGGGCAGGTGTGTGCCTGCAGCAGAGGCTTGGCTCCTCCTGGTCCTCTCAGCACTCCAGGGTGCTGGGGACCAGAACTGATGAGGCAAGAAAGGGAGTGGTTCACCTCCTAGTAACTCCACTTCCAATCCAGCTCATATTAATGGCCTAGGAGTGGATGCTAATGCTTGCGCCACTGCCGCCCACATGGGAAACCAGAGGATGCTCCTGCATTTGGCCTGTCCAGCTGGAGCTGCCTTTCAAATAAGCAAAACTCTACCTTTAAAATAGGTGAAGTAAATCTTAAACAAAAATAATCACATGGCTAAGTGAGTAGAGACAATATCTGGTCCCACTTAATTTGAGTTTGAGATAAGTAGTGAATAATTGCTTATTCAATGGCAGTATGATGGACTTCTGAGGATATTTGAGACACCTATTGAAAGACTGGAGGGGAGAACAATGGGGATGGGGTTGGGAGGGGAACATCAATGCCTATTAAACTGTCATAAAATAAAAAAATAAAAAAAACCAAGTATACCTTATGATTCTCTCTGGCTTTTCAAAGTACCAAACTATGTCAGAATAAAACCAAAACTGGATTAAAAAAAAGTATGCCCATCTGATGCTATCTCTACCTAGTAGATATGCAACTAAAAAAAAAAAGCTACTTCAGGCTCTAGAATTCTTGTGCATTAATTTCCTTCATCAAAGAAATATTTCCTCAGGTCCCTTTGAAGGCTAAGCCCTCTGTTACATCCAGGGACATAACAGTGAACAGGACAGGTGTCAGTCCACACTGATAAAAGGAACAATGTACAGCCGGCCCTATGTGTCCACACATCACACATCCAGAGTTTCAACAAACTACAGCAAGAAAATATTAGGGGGATATAACCCTAAGTGGCATGATATTAGAGCTCTCTACCTAGTTGCTCCATTATATGTTGCTAATGCTATACTACTTGATACAATAACGTGGGGCATATGCATGCTGTAGTGTCCGTGGGTTGCCCAAAACCAATTCCCTACAGATACAAGGGATAGTAATGTAGCAGGCAAGCCAGTAAAAGTGCAAATACTGTGAATAAAGTAACCTGGACATTGGATTGGAGCATAACCAGACATAAGGGTGTGATCACCTGGACCTCACGGTCCCACAAGCTCTTTTCTGAACAGGTGACAATAAAGCTGAGACATACGGGAAGAAAAGGAGCTGGCCAAGCAAGCAACTAGCCAGCGAAGTCCATATCAGATACCAGCAGCACTGAACGCCTGGGACACTGTCCCTGACTCCTGTGTCCTCCTGTATTGGCATCCCGGGCCTTGCTGATCCCAGAGAACTTACAGACAGTGACAAGGATCACACTGGATACAAGTCTAAGCTGTTAGGAGTCTTGATTGGCCAAGCTTGGAAATAGCAGCTCCCTGTACACTGCAGGAGCTACTGGGTGTTTCCAGATCAATCAGATTGAGAAGAGCAATAGAAATAGTTTCCAAGCAATTAATTAACAAAGTGGCAAGAGGCAGGAAGGGAGCCACCTGATCCCAAAGATTTACTGTAATTAATGAACTTGAGTGTGTTAAGAGGCATGAGGGGCCAAATGCTCAGTCTCACGAGCCATTTCTGTGTTGTCAATGAACTTGAATATTGCCTAAGAGGAAGGAAGTGTGGAGGAGCCTGCTGAACCTCTAGAGGTGGTTTTGAGCATTCAATTAACCTAAATGGCAAGGGAGGAGGCAGGAACGGCAGGGCTTGGAATCTGCTATGGGAAGCTATCAACCCCCTTGGAAGCACTCCATCACAGGTCTTCTGTCAGTCATTAAGAGACATTTAACTCCCCAGCTGGGGTTGTGAAATTATTTTTTGGGCACAGTACAATGGTTCAGTGGTGAAACCCTTGCTTTGCATGCAGGATATCATATGGGAATTGATTCCCATCTGGCTGCTCCATTTCCCATCCAACTCCCTGCTTGTGGCCTGGGAAAGCTGTAGATGATGGCCCAAAGCCCCAAGACCCTGTCCTTGTGTAGGAGACCCAGAAGAAGCTCCTAACTTCTTGGTTCAGATCAGCTCAGCTCCGGCAAATGCAAACACTTAGGGAGAAAACCAGCAAACGGAAGATCTTTCTATCTCCTTCTCTGTAAATCTGCCTTTCCAATAAAAACCAAAATAAATCTGAAAAAAGAAATTATTTCTCTTTTCAGTTCTGCCCATTTGTTCTTCATACAGGTTGCATCTCCATTGAGAGGGCCATTTCCTCTTTGTCTACTAAACCTTCATCATCCATCATGCCTGTTTAAAGGCAGGTGTATGACCTAGGACTGTAGATGTCCCTTTGGATGCCCACATCACATGCGGAAGTTCCTGGGTTCAAGCCTCAGCTTTGCAGTCAGTTCCAGCCTCCTACTAAGACAGGCACACAGAGAGGCGGATCTGATGCCTCAAGGGCTAGGTCCCTGATACTTTTCATGTGACTCAATGAGTCTAGTTGTAGCCAATTATCCCTGGATCAAGTAACTGATAATTTTACAAGGCAGGACACAAGGCTGAGCCCCATTCCCCAGAGGGTATGGATTTGCTCTGCCCTTGGAATGCTTTCCAGCAAGTCTATCTCTGCCCCATGAAGTTCCTCTGTGAGGAATCCACATTGTCCCTCGGTGGTCACATCCCCTCCTTGGATATACCACCTCCAGGTCCAGTGTTGGTCACTCTCAATTCCTGCCACTTCTGCTGTGGTGAAATTTGTTGTCGAATGCATAACTGGCACGGCAGTTCTCAGGGTCACTGTAGTGCTGCCAGTCAGAGGCTCTGCTGACTTAATGCTTCCTACATCAGCCATGTGCCTTTTGCAAAACTTGCATATTGAACAAAGGAATCTAGGGATTTTCTTTGGTCCAGACAAAACAAGGTTTTTTTTGTTTTGTTTTGTTTTTTAAATAACTGGCTTCATGGCCCAGAGTGTCCATGTACCTCATTATACTAGGTCTAGTTCCAGATCTTCTCTCTTTGCTGGATAACTTAATTTCTGAAAAGCTTTTATATTATCTTTTAATTGTTCCAAATCAGTTGGTTATTCTTAGTTCATTCACAACCTTCACCTTTCTTAGCCACCTTGAAAATGGGTTTTAACAGTAATTCCACAGAAGGAGTAGAGTGGCATCAACAGATACTTGCGTTAATATTTGTGCAATGGATTAATCAGTGGGGTTTTTAATTTTGTATTTTGTCAACTGCTGATTGCAGGATTTTTTTTAAAGATTTAACTTCTCAGATTTACAGAGAGGAGAGACAGAGAGAAAGATCTTTAATCTGCTAGTTCACTCCTCCAAAGTGGGTGTAACAGGTTAGCTGGAATAGAGCTAATCTGAAGCCAGCAGCCAGAAGCTTCTTCTGGGTCTCCCACATGGGTGCAGGTTCTCAAGGCTATAGATTGCCTTACACTGTTTTCCCAGGCTACAAGCAGGAAAGTGGAGCAGCTGGGATACAATCCAGAAGCCAGATGTGATTCCAGCCTACGCAAGGTGAGGAATTAGTCACTAGGCTGCCATTCCAGGCCCATTTTTCTTCCTTTTAATGACCTGTTATTCCCCCAAACCTTTACCACTATAGTTGAGTCTGGTCATTTTGGACTGAATAACTCTAAAATTCTTATATCTTATATCAATAATCACTCATTTTCCTGTTGTTACATTTACATCATCAGGTCTTATCATATCATCATCTATATTTCTATATATGTAATAATGGCTGGTGTGTATTTTAAAAACAGATTTACTTTTTTAACTAAAAGGCATATCAGGTTTATGAAGAAAAGGAGAGAGAGAGAGAGAGAGAGAGAGAGAGAGAGAGAGAAATCCTCCACTGCCAAATGTCTGCAATGGCTGGAGCTGAGTGGATATGAAGCAAGGAGCCAGGAGTTTCCTCTCTGTCTCCCAGATGGGCGCAGGGTCTTAAAGCAATCTTCTACTGCATTTTCAGGCTACAAGCAGGGAGCTGGATAGGAAGGGGAGCATCATGGACATTAACTGGTTCCCTCGTGTGATCATGGCATTTACAAGGTGAGCATTTAGCCATTGTGCCAGGTCCTTCAATCTGAGAAGCCAGTATCAAATAAACTATAATTGGACTATCAAGATAATCTGGGGACAGTCTGTTAAACCAAATTGTATAACTTCTCATAAAAATACATGTTCTTGGGCTTGGCATGGTTACCTAGTGGTTAAAGTCCTCACCTTTCACTTGTTGGGATCCCATATGGATGCCGATTCATGTCCCAGCTGCTTCACTTCCCTTCACTCCCTGATTGTGGCCTAGCAAACCAGTGGAGCACAGCCCAAACCTTGGGGCCCTGAACTCACATGGGAGACCCAGAAGAGGCTCCTGGCTCCCGGCTTCAGATTGGCTCAGCTCAAGTTGGTGCGGTGACTAGGTGAGTGGAAGATCTTTCTCCATATCTCTATCTATGTAAACTTGCCTTTCCAATAACAAAAAAAATCAATCTTAAAAAAAGAAATGCATGTCCTTTATTTTATTTACCTCATGCTATAGCAAAGAACACATTTGACATACATAGAACAAAAACCTCCAGGCCCTATGAGGAGAGTTCCTCCAAGGGGTTTTGTGTCCACACTACACCTGCAGATTTGCCTTGTGGGACAGGCCAGGAGACAGTGGAGGAAGAAGCAAGCAAATGAAAATCCAGGACCACTTGCCTGTATCCACCCTGACCATATCCTGTCTCCCCTTCCATCTGCTCACTCTTCCTAACAATAATTGATGAGCTTAATGAGACGCATAGATGCCAATACAAAAGAGCAGGGGATGTCAACACCCCATTAACACAATTGACAGATCAACAAGACAGAAACAACAGAACTTACATAGATGATAGAACAAATGGACTTACTAGATATATATAGAACATTACATCGCATGGCCACAGAATATACATTTTTTTCAACTATATATGGTACCTTCTCCAGGACTGATCATAGAGTAAATATCATAAAAATGTCCACATTACAAAAGCAAGATATATATTCAATGCAATTCCAAACAAAACACCAAGAACACTCTTCACAGAGCTACAAAAACTGACCCAAAGGTTCATCTGGAAACACAAAAGTCCATGAATATTCAGAACCATCCTGAAGAATAAGAACCTAGCTGGAGGAATCATATCTCAGACCTTCAGACATATTATAGAGTGATAGTTATCAAAACAGCCTGGTATTGGCATAGAAATAGAGAGGACAACCAATGAAGTAGAATAGAAACACCAGAATGGAGCCCACACATGCACAACTATCTAATCTTCAACAAGAAAACAGAAAACAATCCAGGAAAAAAGGAAGGTCTTTCAATAAATGCTGTTGGAACAACTGGATAGCAGTCTGCAGAAGTTAGAAATAAGACCCATACCTTTCACTATACACAAAAATCAAATCTAAATGGATAAAATATCTAAACCTAGACTCTGAATCCATAAAAATTGTGGAAGACAATGCTGAAAATATTCTGTAAGATATAGCTGCAGGCACAGACTTCCTAGAAAAATCATCAAAAGCAAAGGAAGTCAAGACCATAATATAGACATGGGACTACATCAAGCTAAGAAGTTTCTGCACAGCAAAGGAAACAATTAACAAAGTAAAAAGGCAACCAACAGAATGGGAGAAAATCTTCACACACTACACAGGCATATGAAAAAATGCTCAAGTTTCCTAGAAATAAGGGAAATTAAAAAAATAAAAACAACACTAAGATTCCACTTAACTCTAGTGAGAATGGCCATATACAGAAAATTACCAATGACACCTACTGGCAAGGATGTGGGGAAAAAGGAATCCTACTCCACTGCTGTGGGATTGCTGGTTGCTGTAGCCACTATGGAACTCAGATGGCAACTGAACATTCACCTACCATATGACCCAGCAATCCCACTTATAGGAATATATCCAAAAAATATGAGAAAACAACATGCACCCCTATGTTCACTGCAGCACAATCAATAACCACAAAAATATGGAAGCAACCTAAATGCCCATTAACACTAGATAAATGCACGTTAGCACTGGATAAAGAAACTGTGGTTCATCTACTCTATGAAATCCTACTCAGCTATTAAAAAAAAAAAAAAAAGGAATATAAATGTATACAGCCAAATGGACCGAACTGGAGACCTGGAAACCATTATGCTAAGGGAAACAGGCCAATCCCCAAAGGACAGATATCATATGTTTGCTCTAATATTACACCCATTACAAATAACAACATCACAGAGGAGAACAAATAAAACACAGATAACCCCACAATCGAAGGATGTAACAGAGACCAGAAAATCAGGAATCAAGAGAGCCAATGACATGCATTTCTACAAAAGAAGGCAGGTTGACATATGTCTAATTGTAAGAAATTGTGCCCTGATGAGGCTCAATGTTAACATGGCTAGGGGAAGTTTAGCACATCATCTCAGGAAATGGCTCTTTCCTGTTTTAATTTACAGTATTATGATGTCAGATCTAATTTACCTGTGAATTTTAGCTTTGTGCAATTCCTAGGTGTTTGTTTCATTTCTCAAGAAGATATTGTGATGCAATTTATTAATCAATCATCCCTAAGAGACTGCCTGCTTAAAATCCCTTGAGATTATTAAGGTCTCTTTTATCACTCTTATTGCTACTTCTCATAAGTAATGATGTTGTAGCCTTTATTGTATTTTCATTAGTTCCACATAGGTCACACGCTGGCATCTATTCCTACATGAAGATTCTTGACTCTCTTTTTCACAACCCTAGCATCATGTTCATATCTGTTAAATGTTCGTTACCTTCATGTGGATGAAAGTTCACTCTTTTTCTTCCCATTGTGGACTATTTACACTGGCTCTATATTTAGGCAGATACATAATGGATGCATAACAGAAATTGATATGTTCATAGGTAGAGACAAAAAGAACTATGTCTCTGTGCATACAGTACAGGCTTAGACTCCCAGTGAGATGGTTAATAACATCCTGATGGTTAGATGTTGGACTCTCCAACATTAACCATGGCTACGTTGTTGAATGACCCCTCAGTGGCAGCATGATGGACTTGTGAGAGTTCACAAAAGTTGCATTGTAAAACTGGAGGGCAAATCAGTGGGAAGGGAGGGAACTTAGGGAGGGGGAAGGGAAACCGCAGTATCTATTAAACTATGTCATAAAACAAACAAATGAACAAAAGAAAAAAAAAGGCAGGCTGCAACACAGAGCAGGCCAGGTTATAGTACTCACTGGTACACATGTGGTTCAGTTCTAGGTGTGGGCCAGGCTAGGCAAGTTTGTAACACCCACTGTTACAACTGAGAACCAGGAGGGGATGCAGGCCAGGCCAGGCCAGGTCGTACCACAAGACCAACCAGTTCACATTAGGGCTGGACTTTGGGCTGGGTGGGTGGGCTAGGCTGTCGTACATGCCAGCATGAACTGGAACCAGGTAGCATTTACCTTCACCTATCAGTATAAAAACAGAAAACAGAGGGGACTCCAGATAGGGCCTGCCCAGGGTCACCTTGAACCCATGTGCCCAACAGTGGCAGCAGGCGACTTCAGATGTGCCTCTGGGGTTGCTCGAGGTCCTTTTGCCTTTGTGCACTGGCAATTGCAGAGGTGACTCAGAATGGTGAAGTCATGTGCCAATGGCTCTGGGTCAAGTTCTTGGGCCACCTGGCAGCACACTCTGAGGACTTAGGTATGTGGGCTTAAACTATGTCACAGGGGGTCTGGGTTATGGCACAAATGAGGCCAATTAAGGACCTGAGGGTTTATGTCTAAGTGAAGAATGACAACTGAGGGACCTCCATAGATAAGGCCACTGTACTTCCAGGTAAGCGAGGGTGCAAAAAGGAGAACAGGAAAGACCATTAAGGGCCAGACCAATGCACCAACACAGGTGGGAAACCTTAGCTGGGATAGTAAGCAGCAACCACAACTGAATACCACTCACTGGCACACATTTAAGCTAGGGCTGGGGGCCTACCTAGCAGGGATAGATCATAGTACTCAACAGTGAGAGTCAGAACACTGAGCAGGCAATATTAGGTTGCACCATGATACAAAACAACACAAGAGAGAATCAGGTTTGGGGGCAAAATATGTTGAGGGGTTATATGAACTCATTGCTGTGCAATTGCAATCTCCACTGGCATGTGCAAAATCTGTGCCTGGGAACTGGCCTGGTTGGGCAGCTAAGGTGATGCCCCAGCTGGGTTGGGGTTCCCACCAGTAAGCATAAGAGCCAGAATAGGGGCAGTAGGCTGGGCTGGATATGGTTGCAGTCTCCCTTGGCATGGATGTGGACTGAGTCTGGGGAGCACCAGACTGAAATGGATTCTAGCACCTGCTTGTAACCATGAGAGTCGGGGTGCATGTAGAATGCACTGGGCTAGGCCTCGGTTTACACTGAACCACATCAGAGCTGTGTCTGGGAGTCACCAGGTGGGGCTGGGCTCTGACATCCAACAGTAAGAACCAGAGAGGGTGCTGGCCAGTTGGGCAATGACACTGTTCCTGCCAGGACAAGCAGTAGACAAAGTCTACCTGGGTCAAAGACCCACCAGTGTGCACAAGATCTGCCACTAGGAGAAGACCTGATAGAGGAGCTTCACAGAACTCCTTCGTCACACTGCAATGCTTGCAGGTAAGTGCAAAAACCATGGCAACCATGGCTAGTGACCTCCCAGTTCATGCCAGGTTACAGTAGCTATAGCATATATGTGGTCTGGTCTGGGAGTGGGCCACACTGGGCCACTTCAAAATATCCACTGGCCAATGTGACAATCAGTATGGGGTGCAGGACAAGCTAGCTGGGGCCACAATACCAACCAGTTCACATTAGGATCAGGACTGGGGCAGTTTGGACTGGGCTCTGCTGCAGAATTCACCAACCAGAGCATGTTGGACTGAGCCAGGTTGTTGCACCCACTGGTGGATGCTGAGGTGAGGCAAGCCATGCCAGTGTGAGCGTGGTGGTATGGGGTCTGTGAGCACCAGGCCCAGGGTGTCAGTTGGGACCCGATTTATCAGATCTGGCTCCTTGGGCCTGTCAGTGCAGGGCACTATGGGACTGAGAGGCTTCAGGACAGAGGTCCAGCAGATACCACATCCTTGGGCCTATCTGCACAGTGAGTGATGGGTGTGAGAGCTGCAGGGGTGGGGAGTCCGGTGGAGCCTGAGTTGCCTGGCCTTAGTTCTTGGGCCCGCCTGTGAAGGCATGATCTCTGCTGTGGAGAAGACAGAGTGGATGGAGAAGACGCAGTGGATGGCGTGCTCGGACACACATGGAGGATATGGCAGTCCACTGGAGCGTGCAGAGGAAATCTGATGCCATGGCAGAAGAAAGAGAACAGAGCAAACTGGATCTTACCCTAGCTAAACAATTATGCAAAAATTGGGGCAATAGGAGATGCTAAGGTTGACTGTATCAGCCAATGGACATTGGAAGGGGTTCCCTCATCCTTGGATCGATGTGACTGACAGCACTTTGAAACCATCAAAATCTCTTTGGCAGAACTCTCAGAATATTTGCCACATCCATACCATGTGTTGATACCAGGTGGTTGTTTCCCATCACTGGATACAAGGGCAATTGGGAGGCTAGGTATGGCTTCTCCCCTTTTCTCATCTTCCCCTAGATACAGGGAGCAGAAATGGGAAAAATGCAAACAAGAATCTCATTCACTTCCCCTAATCCTTGATCCTTCCAACCCTGATCAACAATGTAAACTTGACAACAAAAAACAAATTTGCAATCAAATACTCACAGAACTTTAAAAACTAATATATAACGGTTATAAAAACAGAGAAGATCAATGGAAAAGGAACGCCAAAATTGAGTCCACACATACAGAACTAATTTTTGACATGTGGACAGAAAATAACAAGGAAAATTTGGTTTCTTCAATAATTGCTATTGGGACAACTGGATATCCTTGCAGAAGGAAGAAACAAGGACCTCACACCTTTCAACTTATACAGAAATCAGCTCTAAGAGGATCAAGGACCTAAATCAAAGCATTAGAGGACAACAAAGAAAGTACTCTACAAGTTGTTGGTGTAGGTTAAGACAAGAAAGGTCATCAAACCCACAGGCAGTTTCAGGGAAGGAAATCACCAACAAAATGAAGAGGCAACCAACAGAGTGAGAAAACAAAATCTTTGTGTAATATACAACAGATAGGGGATTAATATCCAAGATTAACAAACAGCTTCAGAAACTCAACAACAACAAAACAGACAACCCTTTTAAGAAACAAGCCAAGGAAATGAGCAAGCATTTTCCAAAAGAACAAATTCAGATGGCTAACAGACAAATGAAAAATGCTCAGGCTCCCTAGCTATTAGGGAAATAGAAAACAAACAAACAAACAAACCAAAAAACCCACATGGAGGTTTCACCTAATATCATATGTTTTCTCAGCATGCAAAATACAAAACTAATGGATATATAGATAAACAAGCAAATACATATATTCTTATAGACAAGTTTTATAATAGAGGCTAGCATACAGGAAAGTGAAGATATATTGCAATATGTATCTCTACTATCAAATAAAAAACAGATTCCCAATGAAACTGCTATATGTGTTCTGACACTACAAAGTAGGACTTTCCACCACTGTGATGCACGAAAACAGCAGAATGATGGACTTGTGACTGTCATGAAGGACTACACTGTTGTAATATATATGGGAAACAGTGGGGGAAAGGTGAAATGAGGATGGTAAGAAGAGAAATCCCTGAGCCTATGGAATTGATTAATGAAAAATAAATATTTTAGAGGGGGTACCTAGAGATCCCCCTGGAGACAGGGAAGAGTTGGTGATGGTGGAATGATGTTGCAGTGAACACAAAATGCACCAGTGGCTGGTGAGCAGCAATCCGGTCTCCAGTGACAATCAGGGATCCAATTACAGCCATGGATTGGCTCTTGCACCAGCCAGGAGGGAAGCTGGGTTTGTACAGGAGCTCAGGAGGCAAAAGCAGACTGAGGCTGGTGAATCCTGCTGAATACCTTGGCCCAGCAACGAGCGGAGAAAGAGCAAAAGGGCAGTGAACTCTGGCAGAGCAGTGGCAGGATGGAGCTCACAACATAGAGATCAGGCACAAGAGTGGGCACCTTTCTAGCTGACTGTATTGAGCTGATCCCATGGGGAAGGCAGTGCCTGCTTTGTGTCCTGCAGGTTCTTTGTGGTCCCTGGATCTAAAAGCCAACAGCCCTGCAGCAGTGCCTCACCCAGGTGCCAAGCTGTGTGTTGTGCAGAGTGCATGGACTTTAGGGAAATATCCAGGGTGCACTTGATTCTAATCAATGGTACTAAGCTGAGCACATTGGGAAAGATGTGTCAACCTCACATTCTGCAGGGTCTGAGTGGTCCCCGGATCTGACAGCCCTGGATCTGAGTCAGTGCCTCTCCAGGTGCCATCTTGCATGGAGAGGCAAGGGCTCAGGGATTAGGAGGAGTGGGGGACAGCGCATGAGCTATATCAGCAGAGCTCAGAAGCCATTTTATGGGACCAGGTACTGTTAGACCAATGGGAAGACAGCTTAGCTACTCAAGGGCTAAGCTGGCAACAAAATCACTTCCAGCTTAGAGCACTGCATAGGCTCCTCAGAAAAAAACAGTTCCACGATGACTCTACAGACTCCGTGCAGGGTAACTCCAGGTGGCACTTAGACTTAACAGTCAGCACGTGTAGACAAGATCAGAATCAACGACAAACCAGTTGTTTCGGACAGCTGGCATCGTCCTAATCCAGGACACTGAACATAAAAATCGACTTGTAGACCTAAAGGTAATACAAATTAGAAATCTGCACTAAGGAGAACAGTATGCCAATGACAATAGCAATGTCAAAGTTAAAAGAGACAGAGGCACAATCAGTATTACCCAACACCTCGGTAAAGGAACAAAAGCCTCTACCACCATCAGAGTTAACTGAGGAAGGTATCGAGAAATTGGGTAACACAGAGTCCAGAAAACTCATTATATAGCTTCTGATCAACAAGGAGAAGCACACAATATAGTAATTCAAGCAATTTAAAGAATATGTTACACAGAAAATGAATCAAATGAAAGCTGACATTTCAGAAGTTAAGAATACTTTGGATCAAATTAAAAGTGTAATGCAGAGATTTAAAATAGAATGAATAAGAATCTCAGAATTGGAAGAAAAAGCTGGAAGCAGGACTAGGTATATAAAGTATTCAAATATCAAAAGATATGATTAAAAGGCCCAGCATAAGAATTATGAGAGTTGCAGAAGGCACAGAAAGAGAAGCTGGGATTAAAGGTGCATTCAGTGATCTGATAAATAAAAAGTTCCCTAATCTGGAGAAATAATTGGAAAATAATATACAGGAGAGTCGCAGAATGCCCAACAGAATCAAAATCGAACTTCACCGTGACATATGATAATCAAGCTCTCTTCAGTTGAATAAAAGGAAAAAAATCCTTAGATATGCACTTGAAAAAAAAAATCAAGCAACCTATAGAAGAACCCAAACAAACTCACAGCTGACCTTGCAGGAGGAAACACTATATGCAAGACTCTAAAAGGGAAAAACTTTCAGCCAATAACGCTTCCTATGAGCTTTCTTTCATCTTTGAAAACGAAATAAAAATTTTCCACAATAAAGAAAAACTCCAACAATTCACCTCTTCAAAGCCTACCCTACAAATAATACTCAAAAGATGTTCTCGTGAAAAAAAAAAAAGGAACAGCAACTACCAAATCCAAGGTAATTGTGGAGACTATCTCACAAAAGGTTAACAGAAGACTCAATTAAAAAACAACCCATTGTTAAAATGAAAGGACCAAATTGCCATCTATCTACATTAATATTGAATATAAGTGGCTTAAAAGTATCAATGAAATACCATAGATTAAAGGACTGGATCAAAAACAAAACCCATCTATCTGCTGCTTATATGAGACACATCTCATCAGCCAAGATCAGAGGAAACTGAAAGCGAAAGGATGGAAAAAGATATTCCAAGCGAATGGTAAGGAAAAGCATGCAGGGGTTGCCATTCTCATTTCAGATAATATAGACTTTGATGTGAAAAACATGAAAAGAAATGAAGGATATCATATTATGATCCAAGAATCCATTCAGCAAGAGATCACCATAATAAATGTATATGTGCCAGATGTCAAAGCATCTAGCTATGTGAAATGGTTTTAAGGGAGAAACAGACTCCAATACAATCACAGTGGGGGACCTTAATACCCCATCAACATCAAACAGAAACTCAGCAAGAAACAACAGAACTCTCCCAGACACTAAAGCAAATAGACAGAGCTGACATCTTCCTCCTTTTATCCTAAAGACAGAGAATACATTTTTTTTTCATCAGCACATGGAACTTTCTCCAGAATTGTCCATGTTATAGGCCACAAAACAAGCCTCAGTAAATTAAAAAAAACAACAACAAAATTATACCAAGCATCTTTTTCAGACCATCATGGAGTGAAGCTAGAGACCAAGAAATCAAAACACCCAAGAAGGTTTGCAAACACATGGAAACTGAATAATATGTTGCTAAACGAGTAATGGGCTGGAGAGGAGATCAAAGGGGAAATATAAAAACTGCTTGAAACAAATGAAGGCATCAACACAACATATCAAAACTTATGGGACACAATCAAGGCAGTATTACGAGAGCATAGGAAATGAACAGACATTTTTCAAAAGAACAGATTCAGATGGCTAAAAAGACATATGAAAAGATGCTAGGCCACCTAGCTGTCAGGGAGATACAACTGAAAACCACATTGAGGTACCAGCTATCTAACCCCACTGACTATGGGCTACATTCAGAACTCTAACAACACACTGGTGTGGATGTGGGGAGAAAGGTACCCTCCTTCACTGCTGGCGGAGTACAACCACTATGGAAATAAGTATGCAGAGTGCTTGGAAAACTGCAAATAAACCTCCCATATGACACAGCTATCCCTCGCCTAAGATATACCCAAAAGAAATGAAAACTGTATATGAGAAGGGGATCTGTAATCCCATAATCACAGCAGCACAATCCACAATAGCAAAGCTATCGAAACAATCCAGAAGCCCATCCAAAGAGGAGTGGTTAAAGAAACTGTGTTACACCTACTCCATGGAATATTACTCAACCATTAAGAAGAATGAAATTATACCATTTGCAACTAGAAGGTCCCAACCGGAGACCATTATGCTCAGTTAAATAAGTCAATCACAAAGGACAAATAGCATATGTTCTCTCTAATATAAGGAAACCATCATGTAAATTCGAATGTACAGTGATGGAGTAATAGAGACTATCATATCCAGATGTGAAGACACAATGCAACATGCATCCTTACTTCCAAATCAAAGAAAGACTTCCAATGAAACTGTTGAATATATCTGGACAATGGGAAGATGGACTGTCTGACACTGTCTGTGCCAGCAATGCTGGGGCACACTTAAATAGAGTGATGCATTTATAGCTTCTTATGAAGAACTACGCTATTGTAACAATAAGGGGAAAATCAGTGGTAGGTGGGTGGGAATTTCGGTGGGGGAAATTGTACCATAAAATTTAAAATTAAAAATAAAAATTAAAAAAAGAGAGAATAAATGTGATGTAATAAAACAAAATCTGGCATCAATGATAATTTAAAAAAAACCATCAACAGGAGCCTAAGAACACATCACAACAAATCCCATTTTCCCTGGCTCTCCAAGGAATGATGACTAGTCCAGACAATGTAACCAAATAACTCACGTTTTTGATGAACTAGTTGCTAGACAGTATATGGAAGTCAGTGTAGACATCATGCAGGCAACAGGCTGTGGCTTTGGTTTCCCAGATCAGCGCTTCCACCAGTCTCTTGATTTCACAGGTAGCAGGGATGGTCTGCTGGGAGAATTCCTGTCGACACTGCAGCAGCTGCTCCAAAAGCAAGCAAACACCACATCAATCATAGATATCTGTTCCCCTTAACAAAAGTAGCTGCTGTGTGTACCTGACACTGCTACCGATGTGCAAGACCTGGGGCATGGGACAATACCAGGGCAGGTCAGTGGACACTGCCCACCAATTCCCACAGGCCTCCTGTAGTCTTACATGCTGGACATGCTACAGGATACACCATGGGTAAAATAACCCTGTTACCATTTATAAATACTATTCATGGGACCGTTTAAGTCATCAGTTTCAGCTTCTTATCTCCTGTAGGCCTTCCCCCTTCCCTGTGTAGCAAGGAGGCCACTACCCATGCAAAGCTTTCCTGGGCTCATGGGGTTTAGGAGCTCCCATCCTCCCTGCACCCTGATCACATCCCTGGTCCCATTTCTCACATCCATGTCAGACACCAACAACAAGCTCTGAAGAACTGAGTCTAGGGATATGGGTGCCATGAATACTGCCTCTCCAGTGACAAATGGCCCATTGGCCCAGAATCAAGTCTGCCAGACTGCCCCAAGCTGCCAGTCCCAGGTCCTAGCCTGGGTTCTCCATGCCAGCCAGAGCCATTCACTCCCAATATGGTTTCTGTGGGACTGCATGATCCTGGGTCAAGGACTACCACACTCAGAACCCATCCGGGTCCCTGCAGCCAAGCTCGTCCCTATGGCGCATTTACCTGGAAATGTCACCATGGCATGCACCTGACCCATTTTGGGAGAATACTGCTACCTGGGGCTCGCTTGTCCAGCCCCTGTGTGGCCCCTCCATGTGGCTACATCTCATGGGATTTGACAGCTGTGTTTTAAATTTCATTTCCTCAAAATGTATTTCTTTTCTACTACTAATTTCTTCAGTGACACATGGGTCATACAGGAACATTGCCTTCCTCAGGAAGGTTTTTGATTTTCTTTTCCATTTCTTCAGCGACATTATAGCCATTCAGTGGCATGCGATTTGTCTTGATGTCATTCTAAGTTATTTATTACTGTTCCTGATTTTGGTTTACAGCTTTTCATTTAAGGGGAAGTACAGTAATTGTGTAATAGAAACTATCATAACCAGTTGTGAAGATGTGACACAGTATGCAGCTCTACTTCCAAACCAAACATGAACTCCAAGCAAAACTTAGAAATATGTCTTGACAATAAGATGCTGGATTCTGCCATTGTCCACACCTGTGATGTAAGGTTGCAATTAAGTGTCAGAATGATGGTCACGTGACTCTTCATGATGGACCATACTATTGCAATAACATGGAAGAAATCAGTGATAGAAAGGGTCTTGGGGAAGGGGAGAGGAAACCCCAGAGCCTATGCAAGTACACTACAAAACAACAATAACAACAACAATAATGATGATAAATCACAGGAAAAAATGAGACCATAACCAGCTGAAATCTTATGAGAAAGTTTCCAAAAACTCAGGGCAAAATATTGAAGAGTTGAAATGGGAAAACAGGAGTGTAGGAACTCCCTAAACTAATGCATCAAGAGTGGTGGAGCAGGATTTTTTTTTTCAGCATAATCTGTTTATTAGTAGCCAGTCAGAAAAACAAGTTGTCCACTGACTGACACCCTGGCTTGCAAGCACATAAATCACATCCTGCTGCAGACCCTCTTTCCTTATGCCTACGTGACCCTTAGTCTTCAAAAGTCCCTCACTGCAGGACAGCAACAAGGACTTGTACCACTGTGAGTGTCTAGAGAATTCAGAGCTCAAAAGCAATAACCTACATGCTTACCTGAAATACCATAAGTGCAAATAGTAACAGGAAACAGAAAGAATTGAACTGAAGTCAAACAGAATGGAAAAACACTACAGAAATTCATTCATGTCTAAAGTTGACTATTGATCAATGAAATTCACAAATTATTCTCAAGAGAAAACAAGGAAACATGAGAAAACACTTGTAAAATTAGATCAGAATCAAAGAAAGGAAATTTCTGCCAGCCATACACAACAATAAATAACTAAAAACAGAAAGGAGGGAAGCATGAGCACTGATACCATCATGGTCAATAATTAAAGATGTTTGGCAACACAGGTAAGATAAATGCAACCAAGAAAGACAAATTTGTTAAAACTCGGACCAGGGAAAGACAATCTGAATATAACTGTAACTCACAAAGAGACAGAATTAGTAAGAAACCAAAATTCCACAAAGAGATGGTTAAAGCACATGGCTTCATTCCTGAAAACTTTGAAACATTTCAAACATCATTAAAACCTGAGTTACACAGCATTCAAAGGAAAAAGAGGCAGAGAAAAAACAAAGGGATTACAAAGTTATTATATGAAGGCATCATTTGTGAATATTTGCCAAACTGTCAACACACTGCAAAACACAGAACCATAATAAAATGTGTACATCTGGTGAATGATTCAGAATAATTCCAAGAATGCAAAGATTACACGGAAAAAATTAATCAATTTAATAAATTATATTAACACAATAAAAATTTATATACCTGCAAATCACCACAGGCAGCACAACTATCTGAGAAAGTCGAGGCCTATGCAACATCAATGTGTAATTTTTCAAAATTTGTTAATCTATGACAAATGTGATATCAGCATGTGGAGCAAAGGGATATGATTTTCACATTTTGTCAAATTTGATAAAGTCCTGATTCTTTAAATAAGCCTGTCATAAACTTGAAGAATTCTTCCTTACACAAATTAAAGAGAAAGCATCCCAAGAAGATGCTGTCAAACTCTCAGTGCATATGCAATATGGCATACTCAAAAATATTCAACTGACAGAAAACAACGCAGACTGGGTGAAATGTAGAAATGAAGCTAAACAAAGCAAAACTGAAGCAGAGTCCCCAAACCTAATGCCTCTGATGGAGACTGACTCAGCCACAGAATTTCTTCCTTAGCATCCTCTGTCTCTGAACTACTGGCAATCCTAACTTAAAAGAACTCATTACATTAACTTAGGGGCAAAAACGCATCTTGGCCCTAAGCAACATGTATCACAAGACTCAGAATTCAACTCTCACCCCTATAGTAAATATCTCAATGCTACACCTCACTTTCAGCTATTTCTCAAGAACCCTAGGCCCTGAGCAAACTCACCAATCCCCATATCCACCCACATGCCCCAGGCTGACATGTGCTCAGTCTGTCAGCACAGCATCCTCAGAACACACTGGCTATCTGAATGCTGACAAAAAGAAACTCTTAACCACCGTAGGCCAACCAGAGACACACACATCTGATGACTCACTGCTCAACTAGGATGTTAATCTAAAAGCCTAATCTCTATGGAGCCTGAGAATTGAGCTACATCTGTCTCTCTGCTAAATACATAATACCATCCTAGTGCTCATGACTGTCCTGCTGGGTGTTACCTGAGTTTCTACCATACAGTCAGATACCAGAACGTCCAGTTCAGATTGAACTGAAAATGAGTGACAGTAGTCAGAACACACCACGTCAAACACAGATGTTATTTCAAAACAACACATCCTACAATTACAGCTCTCCAGGAAAGTCACTTCAAATCGAATGGTGTAGGTAAGTTAAAAAAAAGACACAGCAAGCAACATCTTTTGAAACAACCACCAAGTGTCTATACTCATATCAGAAACAGTAGATTGCAGAGCAAATAAAACTGCTAGAATAAAAGAAGAACTTTACACAACAAAAAACAGGTAAAATTCACCATGAAGAGAAAAACCCTGAATACACATTTTCCTGAAAGCAGATCCCCTACATGCAAGATATGAAACCAAAACCCCCAAAAAGATATAAAACTGAGGGAACAGAGAGGAATCCACAGATTTACAATGGCAATGGAGTCTTCAATACTTTTCGCTCAACAACCAATAATAAGACTAATAGTCATACAATTCACAAAGACACTGAAGAACTCAGCCATTGCACCCAGTAACTGGACCTAATTCAACAACAGCAGAACACGCACTCATTTCAAGTTCCAAAGAACCATTCACCAACACAGACCACTCCCTGGATCATGAAACCATCTGATCAACTGAAGACATTTAAAATCACACAAACTATCTTCCATACCGAACTGTAATGAAAGCAGAAACACAGTAACGTCAGGAACTGGGAAAACCTCCCAACACCGGAAATTCAGGTAATAGAGTCCACTTGTGAATTCAAAATTCAGTAAAATCATAATTCCTACATACATAGTAAAATATATACCTGTATGATAGCAATAGATACACATATGTACATAATGCTTACACATACATAAATAAAATCTATACTTCATATCCATAGTTTATATCCATAAACATGCATATATACTCATATTCATACACACATATGCACAAATACCCCCATTCTTGTCCTGGTTCCCTGCTTATCCACATCTCCACACGCGTCCCCTCTTGTCTCTCCCCTTCCCCATCTCTCTTTCTGATTTTCACTTGAATAAACACATGTTTACCTAAGTATATATAATTACATACCTTTGAAAAACCATACATGCCTACATTCACAAACCCATTCATGTATAATTACACATACAACATGAAAGCTAACTATACGTCTATAAGCATGTGTATACACACAGAAGCACACATACGTATACACGAACACCCCATTCCTTGATCTGGTTCCCTTCCCCCACCCCGTCTCGTCTTATATGTCTCATTCCTTTCTCCATCTCTCCCCATGCCCCATGTCTGCTCCCTCGCCAAGCCCACTCACACATCCACGCCCCTTCTCCAATCTAAATACAAGAACACATATACAGACCTATGTAATCTCAGACATGCCTACATTCATACACATAGACCTACATAAATATATACCTATATAATAGACATACACATATATGCCTACATTCACACTGACACACACGAATACCCCATTCCTTGCCCTGCTTCCCTTTCCCCACCCCCATCTCCCCTTCTCTCTGCCTTCCCCATCACCCACTCTCCCCTTCTCCCTTCCTCTCTCCCTGTCCCCCATGACCACTCTAACACTGTGCCCGCTCAATGCCCACGCCACTTTTCCATACCAAAAGGCATGAACACACAAATACATACTTATCTATACAAACTCACATATGCCTATCTTCCTACACACTTACATAAATATACACCTTTATAATATATACACACACACATATATACACACCTACATTCACACACGTACCTATGCACAAATATCCCATTCCTTTCCCTGGTTTCCTTTCCTTACTCCGACGCCCCTTGTCTCTCCTTCACCATCTCCCTCTCTCTTCCTTCTTCCTTCCTCCTCTCCCTGTCCCCAACCTCCCCTGTAGCCCTACACCCCATCACACACCCATGCCCCTTGCCCAGTCTGCCCTCCGGGCCAGGCCCACCTCAGGCTCCCGCAGACCCAGGCACATCAAGGCCTCCAGCCACTCCCTGGGAGCCTCCTGCACAGAGGCACTTCTGGGAGGCTTTGAACGAGGGCCTGGGCTCAGACCACAGGAAGGAGGCCTGGGCCGCTTCACCAGGCCAAGCTCCAGAAGGCCTGGGAGCGTCCCTGGACCCACTGACAGCCTCACCTGCTCCGTGCTGATGCTGGCCACGCTGCTCTTTCCCATGTTCAGCCCGAGGTATCCAGAGTGGCTCCACACAGCCGGACCACGTTCACGGAGCAGAGCCGGAGGTCACTCCCGCGCCTGGCCTCCACACACTCTGCTGGGCCCAAGATGGCGCTCATCCAGGTCCCAGAGCACAGCGCAGGCGCCATCCCCAGCGCATGCCTAGTTCCATCTCCTGTCAGGCTGCCTGGTGCCTGGGAGCCACACAAGCACCGACACTTGACCCAAGGACTCAGGGTACTGCTGCTGCCCACAGAGGAGACCGTGATGGGTTCCAGACCTCTGGCTTTGGTCTGGCCTACTGCCAGCCAGGGCAGCCATTTGGGGAGAGAAGCAGGGCATGTGGGAAATCAACCTCCTCTCCCTCCTTCTCTAGTGTCCTGATCAAGAGACACATGAATCTGTACATATATGTATACACACAAAGACACATCTACACATATGCAAATATATGCATACATACATAAACATCTAACCAACCCTTACATGAACACATCATAAATACATAGCTAACCACATACATATGTAGCTGCACAGTCCTGATTTCAAATAAATCAATTTTGTGTTTAACATGTTTTCATGTATTTATTTATATATTGTCATGTATTTCTTTTTATTGGAATGGCAGATATCACTGAAAGAAGGAAAGAGAAAAAGATCTACACTGTGCTGATTCTCTCCCTAGGCTGAGCTGACCAAAGCCAGGAGCCAAGAGCTTCTTCTGGCTCTTCAGCACAGGTGCACTAGCCCAAGGATTTGGACCATCCTAGACTGCTTTCCCAGGCTCCCAGCAGGGAGCCAAAAGGGAAGTTGAGGCATCCATATGGGATCCATGCACATGAAAGGTGAAGACTTTAGCAACCAGGCTATTGCGTAGGTCCCAAGATGTTCTCATCTAATGAATAATAATCCCAGTGATAACACAAACATGACCCTGGGTCAACCTGCCAGGACCCACACATGGTACCCAATGGCTCCATCTAAGAAAAGCTCTGAGATGGATATGTTACACTCCCTGCACATTTTATGAATGTTTCCAGGGAAGTCCTTCAGATATCACACAAAACTTCTACAAAATACCACCTAGGAGCTTCAGAAGAGCTAAGTGTTCACTTCTAGAAGCCAGGAGTGCCAATAAAAATGTATAAGCCTGCAGATCTCCTCCACAGGCAGCAAAGCTATCGGAGAAAATTCAATGCCTTTCAAATAGCGAAATAAGTTCTTTCAAAGTTTGTTTGAAAACACATGCCACAACACAGAAATTCATACTCATGATGAAAAAAGTCCTCTGTGATATTTAAAAAAAAATCAACAAATTAAGAATGAAAGAAAATTCACAGCTTCACATCAACCCTCTCTGAAAAGATCTCCTTACAACTAATGTCATACATAAATGAAATAACCAAAGTCTTTCTGCCTAGACCAGGTCTAAGACAAACATTTCAGTACTCATTTACTTCTTTCCATGTTTTAGGGGTTTTCAAGCAGGGCACCTGGAGCTGAAAGAAAGTGATTATTGCGGGTTGCTCCAACTAGGCTGCAGTTCCCACTCGTTTTTCTGAGAGCCGAGGGTGTGCTGGGCAGCATCAGGCTGGACTGCAACACCCACTGTTTCATGTGGAAGACAGGGACTGGAAACAGAAATGACCCAGGAACTATAATCACCAGCTGACTGGGGGCGATGGACTGTGCCAGACCCTGTACTGGCAAGTACACACATGCATCTGGTCTGGGATCACCTCAGACAAAGTTTCTTTGGGGAGCTCCCCAACTCAAAAGCCGGACTTAGAACCTCAAACATGAAGGGAAGTGCAGGTTCCACAGTCTGCAATGGAGTGCAAGTGCCAAGCTGAGCCTACTCAGGAGACTTAGATGGAGCAGAGGACAGCATGTCCAGGTGCACATGGAAGATATGGCAGTCCAGCGGAACCTGCAGAGGACACCTGGTTCCACAACAGAGGACAGAGGATGGAGGACAGAACAAATCAATCAACTACCCCATGTGTTGGCAATGAAAATCTGGGCAAACAGAGACTCTATACTGAATCATGTCAACCAGTGGATTCTACAGCAATTTCATCGTGCTGGGAATGGCGAGATTGGCAGCAATTCAGAAGTGTTGAATTATCAAAACCACTTAAGCAGGACCCACGGAGCATGCCCCACATCGGGGACCTAGGATGGGTGGGAGGCTGGCTGGGGCTTTCCCTTTTATCTCTCCCTTTAACCCAAATCCAGAGGGGAAAAAAAAAACCCAATAATGAGGAAGCAATGGTCTTACCCACTTACCCGTAGCTCTGGACCCTTTGTGCCCTAATGAACTATGTAAAGATTGTCAAACATAAAGAAAAAAAAGTTAAAAATAGAACGTAAGGAAATGAACAGCAACCATTCTTGGAAAGAGATAGAATTAACTCCATTCTCAGCAGCATAAGCTCACACAGAACAACAACCAGCTACAGAGGAAAGGTGAAATACTTAGTAGTAGAATGGCATAGCAAGACCAGCAGAACAAAATCACAAAAGGAAATGAGAAGAGACATCACTCACCAAGAAGGGTCTCCATTCTGCACCTGGACATCTGCAGCTTCAGATGCTTCTGCAGCCCTGAGTCCCAGGCTCAGCTCAAGGAAACCACCAGCCAGGGCCTGCAGCTGGTGGCTGCCCAGCTCGCACACACTGAGAACCAGTTGCTTCCACAGAGCTCCACTGGAGAGGGTAGCTGCTGGCTGGACCTGTGCCCTCTGTGCTGGTGAAGAGCACGGGGGCCTGAGGCGAGAGCCCCCTGGGTCTCCTTGTCCCACATGGGCACACACTGGCATCACAGCGGCTGTCTCTACAAGCTGACAGACACTTCCTGCAGAGAGATTGCCTGCCACAGGGCTCACTCCTGGGGAAACAAATTCTGGCTCCCACTGTGATCTTCCTCTTGGCATCCAAGGTGTCACAGACTGGTCCCCAACTCTCATCTTCCTTTCAGCATCTATGGTGACACTGACCTTGCACATGGAGGTCAAAGAAGCTGGGTGACATCCAAGGTTCCAGAAAGGTGTAGCAGAGAGGAGATGATAGCAGTTGGCCAAGCAGCTGCTCTCGTAGAAGCCTCTGACAGTGGTGCCTGTGTCACATATGGATGTCAGTTCATGTCTCAGTTGCTCCACTTTGGATCCAGTTCTAGGAGAGAGCAGCAGAGGATGGTCAAATCCTTGGACCCCGACAACCACAAGGGAGACTCAGAGAAAGCTGCTGCTTCTTGGCTTCAGAGTGTCTCAGCTGCAGCCATCATGGCCAAATGCAGAGTGGAACAGTCGATTATAGACTTCTCTCCTCCTCTGTTATATAAAACACAAGAATGAATAAATAACCACATACATAGAATGAATATTTACAAACACACCTCACACATTGTGGCCATAGCAGAACAGAAGTACACAGCAAGAACCCATGAATGCAGGGTAGCCACAATGGCACCTCAATCTAATCCTTGGTCCCTTTGGTGATGGCATCCACTAGTGGCAATGGTTTGTAACACAGATGCTCCACTTCTGATTCTGCATTCTGCTATGGCCTGGGAAAGGGATGGAGCATGGCCCAAGTCCCTGAGATCCTGCTAAACCCACGTGAAACACCTGGGGGAAAACACTGGCGCCCAAGTTCAATTTAGCTGTGATCTGGCCAATTTGCGCAGTGAACCAGCAGATGGAAGATCACCCGGTCTTTCCTTCTCTCTGTAACATCTGCCTTTCAAGGGAAAATGAATAAATTTTTAAACACTCCATGCAGGAACACAAAGACAAAATAATTAAAACACAAACTATGAACAATATAAAAAGGAGAGGGGAAATATTGCAGGTCCGTGACACATGCTGGGCAATCACAAAACGGCTACCACAAGGTTAAGAAAGTTCCAGAAGAGAACAGAAAAAGAACAAAAACGTGAACACAAAATGTTAGAATTAACAGATAAAACGGCCACTATAGACAAAACCTCACATATTCAAAATGCTCAACAATTCCCCAGATCCTGAAGTGGATAACTAGACTGCTCAATTCTCATCACCATCAAGCATCCTTGACTCAGAACAGGACACACAAGGCATCCCCTGAAGGGACAATGGTCCAAACCACTCCTGCTAGGATGGCACTCATTCATCCTGTACTTGAGGGAGAAAAAACTAACTTACACTCTGAAACAAGAAGGGGAAGTCTGCAGACACACACACCACTGAAATAAAAACTACTGGGAGATTAAGGAAACCTGTGAGGATACTCTCCTGCAGACAAACAGGTTCATACTTAGGATTTTCACTGTGACACAGTGAGGGAAAACATCTGGCAATGATGAGATCTCATAAACGTGCGGGGTTCACGGCAGCAGCTTCCACTTCTGATCCAGTTTCCCGCCAGGGCCTTGAGAGGAGGCAGCAACAGATGACCCAAAGGTGGGTGCCCCTGCCACAATTTTGAGACACCTGCAAGAAGCTCCTGCATCTCAGCTTCAGCCTGAATAAGCCCTCTCCAGTGTGGCCATCCGGAAGTGATTCAGCAGATGGAAGCAGTGTGCATGTGCGTGCATGTGTGTGTGTTTGTGTGTCTTTATTTCTATACATAAAGCTTTCCAAAAAATAATCTTTTTAAAAAATGCATCCTCCTAGGACAGAAGTGCAATAATAGCAGAAACAATAATGGGACATGAGAAATGAAGAAAGAGAACCACATGCTATGTGCCTGGTAAATACCACAATCTCCTCAAGACATTCTGAGGATGGACATAAAAATTTAAGGAATTCCTGACACAAGTTAACTAGAAAGTATCCCAAGAAGATGCTGTCAAACTCTCAGTGCATATGCAATATGGCATACTCAAAAATATTCAACTGACAGAAAGCAACGCAGACTGGGTGGAATGGAGAAATGAAACTAGAACAAAGCATAACTGAAGCTGAGTCCCAAATCTTAATGCCTCTGACGGAGAGAGACTCAGCCACAGTCTTTCTTCCTCAGCACCCATTGCCTCTGTCTCTGAACTACTGGCAATCCTGACTTAAAAGAACTCATTACATTAACTTAGGAGCATAAACACCTCTTGGCCCTAAGCAACATGTATCGCAAGACTCAGAGTTCAACTCTCACCTCTATAATAAAGATCTCAAAGCTACACCTCACTTTCAGCTATTTCTCAAGAACCCTAGGCCCTGAGCAAACTAAGCAATCTCCATCCACCCACATGCCCCAGGCTGATGTATGCTCAGTCTGTCAGCACAGCATCCTCAGAACACACTGGCTATCTGAATGCTGAGAAAAAGAAACTCTTAACCACCGTAGGCCATCCAAAGACACACACACATCTGACGACTCACTGCTCAACTAGGATGTTAATCTAAAAGCCTAATCTCTATGGAGCCTGAGAATTGAGCCACATCTGTCTCTCTGCTAAATACATAATACCATCCTGATGTTCATGACTGTTCTGCTGGGTGTTACCTGAGTTTCTACCATACAGTCAGATACCAGAACGTCCAGTTCAGATTGAACTGAAGATGAATGACAGTACTCAGAACACACCACGTCAAACACAGATGTTATTTCAAAACAACACATCCTACAATTACAGCTCTCCAGGAAAGTCACTTTCAAATCGAAGGTGCAGGTGAGTTAAAAAAAAAAAAAAGACACAGCAGGCAACATCTTTTGAAACAACCACCAAGTGTCTATACTCATATCAGAAACAGTAGATTGCAGGACAAATAAAACTGCTAGAATAAAAGATGAACTTTACACAACAAAACAGGGGAAATTCACCATGAAGAGAAAAACCCTGAATACACATTTTCCTGAAATCCCCTACATGCAAGATATAAAACCAAAACTCAAAAAAAGATATAAAACTGAGGGAACAGAGGGAGGAATCCACAGATTTACAATGGCAATGGAGTCTTCAATACTTTTGCTCAACAGCCAATAATAAGAACACTCCCTGGATCATGAAACCAACTGCTCAACTGAAGGGCTTTAAAATCATACAAACTATCTTCCATACCGAACTGTAATGAAAGCAGAAATTTAGTAACACCAGGAACTGGGAAAACCTCCCAACACTGGGAATTCAGATAATAGAGTCCACTTGTGAATTCAAAACTCAGTAAAATCATAATTCCTACATACACAGTAAAATATATACCTTTATTATATCAATATATATGCATATATACATAATGCTTACACATACATAAATAAAATCTATACTTCATATCCGTATGTTTATATCCGTAAACATACATATATACAATATATACACTGATTTTAGGGCCCGCCGCGGTGGCGCAGTGGTTAAGGTCCTCGCCTTGCACACCTGGGATCCCATATGGGCGCCACTTCTAATCCCGGCAGCCCCGCTTCCCATCCAGCTCCCTGCTTGTGGCCCGGGAAAGCAGTCGAGGATGGCCCAAAGCTTTGGGACCCTGCACCCGCGTGGGAGACCCATAGCATGGGCCGTTGCACTCACTTGGGGAGTGAATCATCGGATGGAAGATCTTCCTCTCTGTTTCTCCTCTCTGTATATCTGCCTTTCCAATAAAAATAAAATAAATCTTAAAAAAAAACAATATATACACTGATTTCATACACACATATGCACAGATACCTCCATTCTTGTCCCGGTTCCCTGCCTATCCACACCTCCACACCCATCCTGCTTGGGTCGGTGTTATCGGTGTGAAAGACAGGAACGTGTGAAGAGACTGTTCCATTGCAGGCAGGGCTGCAAGGAACTTCCTGCTGTTTGGCCATGCCAGGTGGATGTCTCTAAGACCACCTGAATGCAGCTCCGCCTCCCTTCATATGAACACCAGACAATCCCACTGAGATTTCTGAAATCTATTTAGGCATTGTCTGCCTCTGAGGAGTTAATGTTTAGTATCAATGTGAGCTTGGAAGCTGATGTTGCTGATACTGGGTTTTAGTCAAAAAGCCTTTCATTATCTCTGTCAAAGCTGCCTCCTTAGGCAATATGCTGATCAAGGATGCTAACTCCCCCTTTGATCCTATGCTAATCAAGGGTGTTCTGTCTCCAGGTGTAGTGGGAACCTATTCTTTCCTGCCTTCTTTGATCTTTAGGTCCTGCTTCTGTGATACATTTCCTCACTTAGCTGATTCAAGACTAAGCTGTAGAATGAGGATTGTAGGAGGAATGTGTTACTGACTGTATGCGCCTTCTATTGTGAACTTCCTAACCAAGGCGCCAGCATGGATAACATCCTGCCTTAGGTGAAACTGCAGAATTATCCTTAGAAACATCCACTTGACCAAGACTAAAAAGTCTTAGCCAGAGTTTGACTGGGGACAGCTTTCTCACTTTGTCCACAACGATCATGGAATGCCAGTGGTCCCTCTTTCTCTCTCTTTGCGCCTCATCTAGGCACCATCCTCGAGTTCCGAACTCAGCTGCTGCTGGACTCCGGCACTGTCCTCTCTTGTCTCTCCCCTTCCCCATCCCTCTCTCTGATTTTCACTTGAATAAACACATGTTAACCAAAGTATACACATAATTATATACTTTTGAAAAACCATACATGCCTACATTCACAAACCCATTCATGTATAATTACACATACAACATGAAAGCTAACTATACGTCTATAAGCACGTGTATACACACAGAAGCACACATACATATACTTGAACACCCCATTCCTTGATCTGGTTCCCTTCCCCCACCCCTGTCTCGTCTTATATGTCTCATTCCTGTCTCCATCTCTGCCCCTGTGCCCCATATCTGCTCTCTTGCCAAGCCCACTCACACATCCACGCCCCTTCTCCAAATCCAAATACAAGAACACATATACAGACCTATGTAATCTCAGACATGCCTACATTCATACACATAGACCTACATAAATATATACCTATATAATAGACATACACATATATGCCTACATTCACACTGACACACACGAATACCCCATTCCTTGCCCTGCTTCCCTTTCCTTACTCCGACGCTCCTTGTCTCTCCTTCACCATCTCCCTCTCTCTTCCTTCTTCCTCCCTCCTCTCCCTGTCCCCAACCTCCCCTCTCGCTGCACACCCCATCACACACTCACGCCCCTTGCTCAGTCTGCCCTCTGGGCCAGGCCCACGTCAGGCTCCCACAGGCCCAGGCACACCAAGGCCTCCAGCCGCTCCCTGGGACCCTCGTGCACAAAGACACTTATGGGAGGCCCTGAGCGCAGTCCTGCTTTCAGACTGAGGAAAAGAGTTCTGAACCAAGCCCCAGAAGGCCTTGGGAGCCTCTCATGCTCCACTCACACAGTCTTACCTGCTTGGTGCTGATGCTGGCCACACTGCTGCTTCCCAGGCTCGGCCCGCAGTGTCCAGGGTGGCTCTACACAGCCTGCCCAGGTCCAGGACAGCAGACCCGGTGCTCACTCCTGCCAGGCCACCACACACTGTGCTGGGCCCAAGATGGCAGTCATCTGGGTCCCAGAGCACAGTGCAGGTGCCATCCCTAGCAGCGCATGCCCAGGTTGCAGCACACTGCCTCCCTCTCCCAGTTCCATCTTCTGTCAGGCTGCCTGGCACTTGGCAGCCACAGAGGCAGTGGCACTTGACCCAAGGACTCGGGGTGCCGCTGCTGCCCACAGGGGAGACCCCATGGGGTTCCAGACCTCTGGCTTTGGTCTGGCCGACTGCCAGCCAGGGCAGCCATTTGGGGGAGAGAAGCAGGGCATGTGGGAACTCAATCCCCCTCCCTCCTTCCCTAGTCCAGAACAAGACACACATCAACACGTACATACATGTACATACACAGAGAGACACACACACAGATATATATATGCCTTTAGAAACACTTGCATACATACATAAACAACTAAGTGATCAATGCCTACATAAATACATATTTGCATAAATACATAGGTAAGGATATACATATACAGCTGCACACCTCTAACTTCAAATAAATAAATTCTCTGTATAATTTTTGTCATCTATTTATTTCTTCTCTTGGGAAAGATATTTTTAAAGGATTGATCTATTTTAATTTGAAACTCAGATAACAGAGTATAGGAGAGACCTGGAAGTTTTTAGGTCCATTGAATCACTTCCCAAATGTCCGCAAGGTCCAGACTGTGCCGACCTGAAGCCAGGAGCCAGGAGCTTCTTCCAGTTCTCCCACAAATTTGCAGTGTCCCGGGCTTTGGGTCTTTCTGTACTGTTTCCTCAGACCACAAGCATGGAGCTGAATGGGAAGAGGGTTGGCACGATTAGAACTGGCACCAATGTGGGATTCTAGTATGTGCAAGGTGAAGACTTTAGCCACTAGGCTACCACACTGGCCCTGGAAAGGAATATTTTACAGAGATACGGAAAGACAGAAAGATCTTCACTCTGCTGCATCACTCTCCAACTGTCTGAAATGCCTGGAGCTGAGCTAATACAAAGATAGGAACCTAAAGCTTCCACTGGGTCTCCCACACAGCTGCAGGGAACCAAGGCTTCGGACCATCCTAGAGTACTTTCCCAGACAACCAGCAGGGTCTTGGAAGCGATGCAGAGCAGCTGGGACACCAAGAGGTGCCCTCATGGGATTCAGACACATGCAAGATGAAGAGTGGTCACTAGGCTACTGCAGAGGGTCCAATATATTCTCAGCTAATAAGAATAATCCTAGGGCCCGGCACAATGGCGCAGTGCTTAAGGTCCTCGCCTTGCACGCCCGGGATCCCATGTGGGTGCCAGTTTTAATCCTGGCAGCCCCACTTCCCATCCAGCTCCCTGCCTGTGGCCTCGGAAGGCAGTCGAGGACGGCCCAAAGCTTTGGGACCCTGGACCCGCGTGGGAGACCCGGAAGAGGCTCCTAGCTTCGGATTGGCTCAGCTCCAGCCGTTGCGGCCACCTGGGGAGTGAATCATTGGATGGAAGATCTTCCTCTCTGTCTCTCCTCTCTGTATGTCCACCTTTCCAATAAAAATAAAATAAATCTTAAAAAAAAAAAGAATAATCCTAGAGAGAACACAAACCTGACCCTCCTGCTAGGACCCACACATGATTCCCAATGGCTCCATCTAAGAAAAGCTCTGATGTGGAGACACTACATTCCATAACATTTCCTGAACGCATTCCGGCAAAACACGAAACTTCAACAAAATCACCCAGCAGGTGTAGAAGAGCTAAGTGTAGGCGAGCCAGCTCCTTGGCTGCTCTGGGCTCCATTACCTGCCCCAGTAGAGCAGAAAGGGCTCTTGGGCGGGGCAGTTTGTGCAGACTAGGTCACTGATCACCAGGGTGGGGCAGGGTTTGCATCTAGCACAGGAGCTGCGGAGTCTCCACGCTGAACTGGGACTGCTCCATCCCAGCTGAGGCCTGGGCAGGGGCGGGGTCATCCCTCCTCTCCAGGCATGGCAGGTGCACTTCTGATGTACAGCACAACCCTGGAGAGCATGTTTTGAAGCTAGTAAAGACTTGTTAGGAAGGATCTGCCTGGAGGAACTGTATCAGCAACTGAGTTGGGGTGCATCTCAAAAAAAAAAAAAAATGGGGCCTAATGCAGTAGCCTAGTGGCTAAAGTCATTTCCTTTTTTTTTTTTTAAGATTTATTTTATTTTTATTGGAAAGGTGGATATACAGAGAGGAGAGACAGAGAGGAAGTTCTTCCGTCCAATGATTCACTCCCCAGACGGCCGCAATGGCTGGAGCTGAGCCAATCCGAAGCTAGGAGCCTCTTCCGGGTCTCCCGCGCGGGTCCAGGGTCCCAAAGCTTTGGGCCGTCCCTGCCTGTGGGCCTGCTTTCCCGGGCCACAGACAGGGAGCTGGATGGGAAGTGGGGCTGCTGGGATTAGATCCGGCGCCCATGTGGAATCCTGGGCGTGCAAGGTGAGGACTTAAGCACTTCACCATTGCGCAGGGCCCTTTTTTTTTTTTCTTTTTAAGATTTAGTAAAGTCCTTTCCTTGCATGCACTGGGATCCCATTTTGGGCACTGGCTCTAATCCCCGAGGACCCATTTCCCATCTAGCTCCCTGGCTGTGTCATGGGAGAGCTGTCATGGATAACCCAAAGCCTTGGGACCTTGCACCGATGGGGGAGACCCAGAAGAAGCTCCTGGCTTCAGATCAGCTCAGTACTGGCTGTTTCATCCACTCTAGGAGTGAATCAAGGTATTGAGGTTCATCCTTTCTGTCTCTCTTACTCTCTGAATAGCACACTTTTCAAGAAAAATAAATCAATCTGAAAAAAGAAGGCAAGAAGGAAGGAAAGCAAGCAAGCAAACAATCCGTGGCTCAGGTAGACATGGCTGCAAAGCATATAATCATCTGCCCACAGCACGATGTCCCATTTGTGCACCATTTCTAGTTTGGCTGCTCCACTCTTGATCCAGCTCCTTGATCACAACCCAAGAAGCAGTGCAGGACGACTCAATTCCTTGAGCCTCCACACCCACAAAGGAGAACTTGGAACAAAGTCCTGGCTCCCAACTTTGGATCAGCCCAGTTACATCCGTTGCATGCATTTGGGTAACGTACCAAAAAACCAGAAAATTTTTTTTCTCTAAGTAAAACTTCCAAGGAAACAAATCATTTCTAAAGTAAAAGGAAAAAGAAAAGGAACAGGCTGGCTTAGTGGTGAAACATGCGAAACTTCTGCCTGGGGCGCTGGCATCACAAATAGGTGCCCGGTCATGTCTCAGCTGCTCTACTTTCTACTGAGCCCCCTGCTTGTGGTCTGCTAAAAGCCATGGTGGTGACATTGCTTCCTTCACACATAATACATACATATATAACTCAGCACAAATATGTAACTAAATACAAATACATACCTATATTCATACATACTCATGTAAACACATAATGCCTAAATATACATGTAAATACATCATATACACATCATTAATATACATGCATACGTATACCTACATCATTGCATGTGTGCACACACGTAACCATTTGCTGATTACATAGATAGCTACACATAAACACATAGACCTATGTAAACATGTATAATTCTTAACCAAATACATGTAAGTACATACATAAATATTGACATAGGTATACATGTATACACATACATGAACACACACATACATATATAATTATGTAAAACCATATACACTTACGCTCATAAACATGCACACACATATATAATTACATACACCTTTATAAGCACCTGTGTATAAACTGAAGCACACATACATATACACACCCCCATTTCTTGCTCTGGTTCCCTTTCCCCACACCCATTTCCCCTTGACTCTCTCTTCCCCATCTCTCTCTCCCACTTCCTCCTCCCTCCTCTCCCTGTGCCCCTAAGTCTCCCTCTTTTCCCACTCCCCATCACACACACACACCCCTTCTCCATTAACTAAACGCATGAATACACAAACATATACCTATATAAACTCATACATGGCTAATTCACACACATAATTACATATATACCTTTATAATATATACCTATGTATAAGCATCTACATTCATACACATAATTACATAAATATGTACCTTTATACTATACGCATACATATATACACCTGCATTCACACACACATATACAATACCCCGTTCCTTTCCCAGGTTTTCTGCCTTTGCACACGCCTTTTCCCCTTGTCTTCCCCTTCTGCGTCTTCCTCTCTCCCCCTTCCTCCTGCCTCCTCGCCCTGTCCCAGATGTCGCCTCGATAACTGAGCCCCCTCCCACACCCACGTCCTTTCCCTGTATCTAAACACACGGATACACAAATACAAATATAACCTCATACATGGCTCTATTCATACACAATTACATAAATACATATCTTTATAATATATACATATACATACCTACACTCACACACACATATACATGAATACCCCATTCCTTGCTCCGGTTCCCTGCCTTTCCCCATTCCTTGTCCCTCCCTTTCTTAATTGATAAAAACATTTTTTAAATATTTTTATTGGAAAGCAGATTTACAGAGAGAATGAGAGACAGAGAAATATTTTACGCTTCCTTGTTCAGTCCTGAAAGGGCCAGAATGGCCCAGTTGAGTCCATCCAAACCTAGGAGTTTCTTCTGGGTCACCCACACGGGTGCAGGGTCCCAAGACTTTGGGCCTTCCTCTACTGCTTTCCCAGGCCACAGGCAGGGAGTTGGGTCTGAAGTGGAACAGCCAGGACTTGAACTTCCCTCCCATATTGGATCCCGGTACATGGAATGATTGGATTTATTGGCCCCACCCCCTACCCTTCCAGATGGCAGGAGGACCACGCAAGAGACCCCCTTAGCCTGGCCCAGGGAAGGCACCCAATCCCCTACCCCTAACCAGGGCCGTGTAAGGCACCCTGACCCCCCGCCCTTCCAGGAGTCTGGGGGCCTTCCCTAGGGTTCCCCCCATCTGGCCTGGGGAAGAATCCCCCGACCCAGCAAGGAAAGACGACCCCACCCCGACCCTTCAAGTGGCTGGCGTCTGCTAGAGCGGCTGCAGACCTGGGCTGGAAAAGGTGCCCTGACCCCCTTACCCTTCCAGGAGTCTGGGGGTTCCCCAGAAATGAGCTGTGGAAGGCTCCCCCACACCCTACCCTTCTGAGAGGCCCCCTGACCACGGCCAGGTAAGGCGCCCCCCCACCCCCGACCTGGAATGGGGAAGGCAGTCCCACCCCCTACCAATCCAAGTAGCCTGAGTGTCTCCTGACCCGGGCCTGGGAAGATCCCACCATCTCCCACCCTTCCAGGCCGCAGGGGCCTTCCGACTGGCCGCTGACCAGTGCTGTGCATCTAGAGCACCATTTTTTTTTTTTTTTTTTTTTAAGATGCATCCACATGTGAGACTTGGAGGAAGTTCCGGATCCAGGCTTTGGATCGGCTCAGCACGAGCTGGGGTCACACTGTTGCGGTCACTTGGGGAGTGAATCATCAGATGGAAGATCTTCCTCTCTGTCTTACCTCTTCTCTGTATATCTGACTTGGTGATAAAAAATAATAATAATAATAAAAAAAAAACCTTAAAAAAACTGGCTCTCTCCTGACCAGTGCCGTACTTTCTTTCTTCTTCTTTTCTTTTTTTAAAGATTTTACTTTTAATGGAAATTTAGATAGAAAGAGGAAGAACCTCTGTCACTGACTTACGGTTTTGCGCGCCTCAGTCTTTCCCTTCTTCATGCGCTGGGGGACGGCCATTGCTGAGCACGCCGGGGTCACGTTGGTGACGTCCTGACGTGAGCGGCGGGGTCACACACACGCTGGGGTCACGCAAGCGTCAGGGTCACTCTCAGGAGTCATTGGACGCCAGGACTCCGAGGTGAGCGGACGTGCGGAAGCCCAGGTAAGCCGCGGCCGGGATAGTCTGTGTGAGGGCCCCGGGCTAGGGTGGAGGGTGACCGGGATGGGATGGAGGCTCCCGGCTGGGGTGGAGGGGCACCGGGCCGGGGTGGACGGACCGCGGCTAGGACAGAGGGTCAGCGGGCCGGGGTGCAGGGGCACCGGGCTGGGATAGTCAGTGCTGTGGGCCCGGGTCGGGGTGGAGGGTCACTGTCTGGTCCTCTGCTGGGACGGAGGGCTCCCGGCCAGGGTGGAGGGTCACTGGGCCGGGGTGGAGGGTCACTGGGCTGGAGCGCAGGGTCACTGGGTTATGGACGGACTGCTCCTGGCTAGGACAGAGGGTCACTGGGCTGGGACGGGTTGGAGGGCTCCCGGGTGGGATAGAGGGCTCCTGCCTGGGGTGGAGGGCTCGTGGCTGGGACAGTCTGGGACAGAGGGCCCTGGCTGGGCTGCCGTGGTTGGGCCCGGCAACCCTAGGTCACCCATGTCCCTAGCCTCAGCTCCTTTTTCGTAGGTGGTGGTGGTGGTTGTTAGTGTGTGTGTGTGTGTGTTCGCGTGTTCGCGCGTGTTCTGATTCATGTCCAGGCTGCTCCTGGTTTTCTCCCAAATGGAGGGCCGTATGGCAGGGGCACACCAGGTCGTGTGTAGAATGTGGGCACTTGGGCTCCGGGTCACGTTTGTGCAGGACCAGCAACAGCTGTAACTTGGTTTTTGAGCGCTGGGATCCTGGGGGTGGGACGGACAATGCAGCCCCCTGGAAAGGAGTTGAGTAGTCTGGTTGAGATGGTAGAAGTTGGGGAACCGGGCTGGGGCTCAGGTGCTGGACTGGACAGGAGAGCTAGTTTGGGGTTGGACAGGTTGGACCCAGGTACCACATTGTTTCTGCAACAGGACTTTCCAGCAGGAGCCCGCCGGAGTCAAGCTTCAGGATCAGTTTGGCTCCAGATTTCTGCTCTCAAGTGCTGTAGTGTTTGAGCCCTGATGGATAGCACAGTCCTGTGGAATTCCAGGTGAGCTGTGTGGCTGGGTTGGGCTAGAGGGACTTGGCTGGGGTAGTGGGGCTAGACAGGGTCGTGTGGGTGCTGGGGTCTCATGGGCACCAGGGTCACACCTCAGGACCAGTGTGGCTGCTGGTGGTCAGTCGCCAGAACACAGAGGGGACTGTGCAGCTCTCAGGAACTGCTGCTAAAGAATGCCTTCCAGATGGTCTAAGTGGAGGGGCCCTGGGCTGGAGTGAGGGGTGGGGACAGGGCTGAGGGGCTGGCATCATGTGGGTGCCTGGTTCACACCCCAGGATCAGCTTGGCTGCCAGGACCTGATTCCTGGCACACAGAGGTCTTTGGGTAGAGATAGACTGTTCAGACCTGAGCAACTGCAGGTAAGGCCCATGGCAAATTTGGAGAAAGTGTGGGGGGCCTCTCAGGGGCTTAGGGGCTGTGCTAGAATACCTGGCTGGGTCACATGGGCACCGGGGTAGTGTCTCCAAATGAGCTTGTTGGGACTGTGGTTTGTTTTTTGTTTTTAATTTTAATTTTTATTTCATAAGCTTCTTTATTGTTATTATTATCATTTTATGATACAGTTCCATAGGCTCTGGGATTTTCCACACCCCCCTCCAGTTTCTTCCTCCCCCCAAAGTTCCCCTATATTATTACTATACTGTAGTTCTTTATAAACAGTCATATGTCCATCATTAAGGGCACGGACAATGGCAGAGTCCAGCTTCCTATTGTCAAGTTTCACTGAGAGTTCATTTATGGTCTGGAAGTAGAGATGCATACCGCATTGCATCCTCACATCTGGATATGATAAATTTCCATTACACAGTTACTATACATCCCCTTAAACTGTGGTTTGACAAAGGCTGTGTTGCTTGGGTGTGCGTGACAGGGCATGCAGCCTCTTGTAACCCCAGGTGACCCGTGTGGCTAGTATGGATAAAGTGGAGGGGTGCAGGGATAGGGTCAGAGAGGCCAGGCTGGTATGGGATGCTGCTTTGTGTTGGGGTGGCTGGGCTGGGGCTGGAGCAGCCAGGCTCAGCCAGAGGGACCATGCTAGGACTGAGGTTCTGTACTTCACAGAAGGGACTGCATTGGGGCTGGAAATAATATGTCTGGGCAGCCATGGTGTTTTCCTGAATTAGATAGAGTGCCAAAAACAGGGTTCTGTATGTTCTAGGGTCTTTCAGTGCCAGGGTCATGCTCAGGACCAGCTTGGATGCCAGGATTCGGTTCCTAAGAACTCTGTGCTCCTTGGGCATGGATGGACTGTGAAACCCTGCAGAGCCCCAGGTGAGCCGCATGGTTGGGAAGATAGAAGTGGAGGGGCCCAGCCGGGGCAGAGCTGAGATGTTGGGGCCTGAAGGAGTGGAGTAGCCACACTTGGGTTGGACAGGCTGGATCTAGGAAGCCATGTTATTTGCCTGGCAGGAGAACCTTTGAGCAGGAGGGTCCTTGGATCACCAGGATGCTAGAATCAAGCTCCAGTTCTGGCTTGGCTGCTGGCATGTGGCTTTCCGATCTCTGTGGTCCTTGGTACAGCCCTTTGAATCCCTAAGGGAGCTGCATGACTGTGTGACTGCTGTTTCACTGTGCAGGGTCTGGGCCCAGGGTTGAACTCTAGGACCAGCGTGGCAAAAGCAACTGTATAGCTCTCTGGAATCCTCAATAAGCTGGGCTTCTGGGATGGCAAAACTGTAAGGGTGATTGGGCTGGGGTGCAGAGGCAGTGCTGGGGTAGAGGGGCCTGGTTGGTGTTCATGCCTAGATGAAGGGGCCACAAAGGGCCGGACAGGTTGGACCCAGGTGGCTGTGATCTTTCCCCTAACAAGAACCACCAGGCAGGTGTGCACTGAGTTTTCATGGGCACAGTAGTCATGTGAAGGCTGAGGTTCAGCTCTAGGACCAACTTGGCTGCCAGGACTCGGTTCCCAGAATACTGTGGTACCTGAGGCCAGATGGATCATGCAGCCCTGTGTATCCCCAAGTGAACCACATGATGTGAATGGTCAAAGTGAAAGGGGCTGTGCTGGGACAGAGCATCCCTGCTGGGATGGATTGGTTCCTCTAGGGATGGAGGGACCAGACTGATGCTGGCCATGGTCTATCTCCAACAGGACAGAAATTGAATGGAAGTGCACTGGGGTTATGTGGGCATTGGAGTCCCATATGTGGGCCAGCTTGGCTGCAGGGACTCAGAGTACCGATGGCTGTGTTTTCTGGGCCTGCACAAACCATATAGCTTCTCAGGACCCCAGGTATGTCTTGAGGCTGGATAGCAAAAGTGGAGGAGGCCAGGCTGGTTTAGAGGGACTAGGCTGCACTGGAGGGTCCTGGGTTGGTGGATGGCCTTGATTAGGCCAGAGGGGCTGGGCTTGGGTGAAAGGGCTCATTGGGGCTGGACATGGAATGCTTAGATGACCATGTCTTTCCTTGAACAGGATGTCCTGCTGAGCATCAGGAGCATGCCAGGTGTTCTGTATGCAATGGGATAATGGATACTGAGGCCCCAGGCACCAGAGTCACACCCCAGGATGAGCTTGGCCAAAGGGCCTTGGGCCCGAAAGGACTGTGCAGACACATGGAACCCAGGTGAGCCCGGCACAGATGATCAAAGTGGAGGGGGCCCGGCTGGGGTGGAGCATCTGGGCTTGGGCAGAAGGGCTGTTCTGGGGCTGGACAGGCTAGACTCAGGTGCCCTCGGATTTTCCCTCACAGGACAGCTGTCAAACATGAGTGCGCCAGGGTAACCAGGGTGCCAGTGCCTCGTCCATACCAGCTTGGCTGCAGGGTTTCCATTTCATGAGCGCTTTAGTCCCTGGGTCTAGATTGACTGCAGCCACATGGAACCCCCACGTGATCTGTATGGTCAGGATGGCACAAGTTGAGGAGCCAGGCTGGGCTGGAGGATCTGGGCTCAGGTGGGTGGGCCATGCTGGGGTGGAGGGGCTGTGCCTGGCAGGAGAAACTACATTCGGGCTGGATATAGTTGGTCCAGATGGCCATGGTCTTTCCCTGTACAGGACGATGATAGAGCAGCAGGAATGCCCTGGTTTTCTGTGTTTCAGAGTCCCATGTCAGCATCATGCCTCAGGAACAGCTTGGACTCTAGGACTCAGGTTTCAGAGCACTGTAGCCTCTGGGTCCAGTGGACAGTGCCACACCGCAGAACCGCACGTGAGCTGTGTGGCACTGATGACAAAAGTGGAAGGACACCAAGCTGGTTTGGAAGGGCTGGGATAGGGCAGGAGGTGCCGTGCCAGGGCAGAAGGGCCTCGCTGGGACTGGGCAGGCTGGGCTCAGGCTGCAGTTGCCTCCGGGTTCAGTTCCACTTCTGTCTTTTAGGCTACGGAACCAAACAGACACAGGTGTCAGATGCTGTGTGATGTGGCTTTAATCAGTATTAAACATCCGCAGGAGCATCCAGCTGTGGTTATTGCCACTGGACACAGGCATGGGATGGAGGCCAGTGGATGGTTTGGAGGGAGGAGAGAAGCCTTGATGCCCTGTGTGTCAAGGATAATTTGGCATGGGCAGCAACCTTCAGGTACCAAGTGGGGGGACAGGGCTGGTGGGAGCCAGGAATTTGAGGTTGGTGACTTGAAGTGTCCCATGGAGAGTATTGATAAATAGTAGCAGGGGTTCTGCAGCCTGCCCAACTTGTGGCCAACATCCACTGACCCTATCCCGGTATCGTCCAGTACCGCTAATCTTTGCACCCTCTAGAGTAGCATGCAGTGGACAAAGCAGATCCTTTCCTATTGTGAGGGGGAACAGGTGACTAACGACTGATGCAGTGTGTGCTTGCCTTTGAAACAGCTCCTGCAGTTTCTCCAGGAATTCTGCAGACCATGTCTAGGACACAGGAAATCAAGAAGCAGGTGAACAGGCTTATCTGAGGAAACCAAAGTCACAGACTGTCGCCTGCACAATGTCTTCAGTGACTTCCTTTATACTCACACCCATCTCATCGAAAATGTGAGTTGTTCTGTTAGTTGCTTTGATTAGTCACCATTCGGTGGGGAGCCAGTGATAATTGGATTTGATGTGATGTGTTCTGCTCTCTGCTGTTGAAGTTTCTTTTTAGGATTAATGACTTGTTTTTGATCAGTAGTACCTTGATTTTGTTCAAAGCATTTAAAAGAAATCTCATTGTAAGTTGTTCTCGTTGTCTCATTTCCCCACCCCTTTTTGAGGTGGTCCACAGTTGTACCACATTGTAGGGCACTCACACAAGCTGGGTGTGGCATTCTGCCAGGACATCTGTACCTGGTCTGACCCTCTGTTCACCAGAGTGTGGCCTCATCTGTTGGTTGGGTGCATGAGATAACGATCAGTTATCTTGAAGGGCTCTGCTGTCTGCTTGCAGTGTTGTCAACTTCAGCTTGATGATGGTTTGGAGCCTGTGAAGTCAAATTAACCATGGGCAGGCTGCTGAGCTTCTGTCCATGTGTGGTTTTATTTAAGTATGCATTATGTTTGTGCTGGACACCAGGAATCTCTGAGTAGATTTGTCTATGGGAAAATTAGATGTGTGAAATTTCTTTTGTACCCAGTGTGGGTATACAGCATGGGTTCCCAACATCCCCCACATTATTCTTATATTTAGTATTTCTTGTTCTCTTCCATGCCCATTTGCACTATTTGGTGTTTTCATCCAAATGCTGTCATGCTGGTGATCTTATTCCTAAACTCTGTCCCATTATGTACTGACATTGTGCCCCTGTGCAGGCATGTGTGGCTGTCCCTGAGGCCTTAGGGGTGCTTCTGTTGTAAATGGTATATTTAGTGTCACACAGGGAGTTGGCACAGCAGCCATAGATCCTGTGAAGGATGATGCCAGATTCATCTGGCTGCTGACATGGGATTTTTGGATATGTTAAAGGGCTCAGAACCTCTTGCAGGAGTAGGATGAGAAAAATGTGGTACAGACTGCCCATCCTGTTCTTTTTGGGGGTTTGGGTATTGCCCAGGTGAGAAGGTGGAAACTCTGTGGCCTCTTAGGTCTTGATCTTTCCCATAGTGTGAGGTTATCAACTTTGACTTTACCCTCAGTTTCCCTTTCCTGGGCTTTGTTCCATTTTATTTTCTGTCTGTCCATCTCAGTCATGGTTTCCACCTCTTGGGGACCTGTTGTCAAGAGAAGAGTACTAATGTGATTATGTTTTCTCAATGGAAAGATCTTTGCAGGACCCTGGTTTGTCACATTTATGTCAGCTAGGTAGAAGCTGGGTTTGAGAGAGGTTTGAGTGTACCTGAAGCCATGTGGTGGATTAGGGCTCAGGATAATCCTGAGACTCAGTGTTCTGGGCCCCTTCTTACTGATCCAGTGCTGCTCCATGTTGCTGGGGTTTCTTACTGTTGGTATAAAGTTAAGGCACACTGTGTCCTTTGTTGAAGTGGATAGTCCCACCTAAGGTCAGGGCCCTAGCTTCTCCTGCCCTTCATTGTATTGTTGTATTAGTTTCTATCATATGGAATTTCCAGGGATTGTTCAGTTTTGACCTGCAGAAATGTTGTTTACATAGAGTGCCACGTCATAGTTAAGACAAGTGACACATGATGACAAATGTAAGCCAAGGCCTTTTATTTGGGTGATTGCTAATTTGGATAGTTGGTTGATTCAGATGACTTGGATGTGGCATGGATGAACTCAGATTATAGACCTGAGGGCTGTGTAGGGCTCTTGGCCCATTTCCAAGTATGAGCCTCATTGCAAGTGGCCATGCCAGCAGTAGCAATTCTTTGGGGTCTTGTGTGTTCCAGAAGGTAGGTGCAGGGTATGCAGTAGGTCTGCAGGTGGTCCGAGAGGAGGCTTATCTTCATTACAGACTGCATGGTAACATAGAAAATGAAATAACCTTGCAGACAGGTGGGCCCATCTTTAAGTCTTTGATTCTCCTCTTTGCAACTGAGGACTTGGGGAGGTCCTGAAGTTTTCTGGTTTTTAGTTTCTTGTCTTTAAAATAGGAGGAAAACATTTGTCTTTCTGTCTTTTACAAATGTAGCAGCGTAAAGTTTGAAAGTAATTATTAACGCTTGGCTTACGGTAATGAAACCTGTTTCTGAAAACACACTTTACATGATGTAAGACTGGTAAACTGTATGTCACCTTGCACTGTCTCTATCACCTGTTGCCAGTTCATAAATCTCTCCTCTTTGTGTCTGTCTCTTCTGAGTCTTGTGGCTGGCTATGTCCAGGTTCTTGCTAGATACTTGAATTCAATGGATTACAATTTATCCTCCAGGGAGACTCTGTGTTTCCATCAAGGGGACTGAGATCTTTTGGGGTGCACACTGTTTCTACTCCAACTTTGAGTTCATGGAAGGGTCTTGGATGGAATAAATTGTTGAATAAACAAGCTGCGTTGTGGACTCTCAAGCATCCACTGGATAATCCCAGGAAGATTCTCCTAGTGCTGTGTGCATAATGTTCTGTGTCCCAGCTGCACATTGAATGATAGGTGACGCTCACTTAGAGTCTGACACCAGTGCTGTCTGTCCTGTAAGGGGAAACACTGCTTCCATTCATAGATTATTGGGGGATTCCAGCCAAACTGCACTTTCCCTGTGATAACACAGTACTTTGTTTCTGAGCAGGATAAGAACTGATTTCCCTATTAAATAGCATATCATGAAATGAATGTTACTGTTAAGTATAAGGACAGGGTGTATTAGTGGTATCTTATTACACAGTCTTCATTATAAAAGAACAGCTATTACTAAAACAGTCCCCATTTGACAGACAATGGGATACTGTTCTTGAGCTGTGAGTGCTGATTAGGGCTGGAGAATGCCCTGTTCCTGCCTGTTCTGTCTGTCAGGGAACAAGGCAGACCCAGGGAAAATAGACAAGCGTGTGTTGACAGTAGGTTAAAAAGCCCCGTGTAAAGTCCATTAATAATGCTCATCTTTAGGATTTGCTTTCTACTGTACTTACAGAATCTGCAGCATTTAATCTCTTCTCTCTGAGACCAGCGGAGAGAACCTTTTCCCCCTTCTGAGTGATAGGCCGGGTTTTCTGAGACAGAGCATTTGTCTGTAGGGCCCACAGGTGCTGTGGTGACTTACCTACCGTCTGATGATGGTGGTGTGCATTGGTGATATAGCTGTTTGCGTGGGGAAATTTCTTCCTTCAGCGTTAACAGGAACATACTTGCTGATGGTTCACAGAACTGAGCCAACTTTACTGCTTTTGCAGTAACTCAAGCATAGGACTGACTGTGAATTCTTTTTCGTGCATGAACTTCAGTTTCAGTTTTGTTTTGATAAAATTCTGTGTGTGTGTGTGTGTGTGTGTGTGTGTGTGTGTGTGTGTGTGTGTGTGTTTCGTTGTGTTTGCATTTTGGTAGAAAATGCACCCAATTACAGATTAGTCTTCCATAAAAAAAAGGAAAATCCACAGCCAGCCAGTGTTATCCGCGCAAGGAAGAGACATTAAAGCAGAATGGAGGACATGTGTGTGTGAGTGTTTGCGTTTAGGAGGGATGTTGTAGGATGCCAGAGTCAGCAGGCTGATGCTGACAGATGTCTGTCACCAGCCGGGCATCGTTGTGTCAGGCACTCTTCCTGAGAATATGTACGTCCTGGACTCTTGGCATGTTACTTGTGGATTTCCCTTCTGACTGTGCTATCAAGTGATTGGTGTGACAGTGCCTTGTAATCCTGGAGTCTTCAGGGCTTCTCCATAAGAGTTAAAATGATGGAAGAAGCTCAGAGAGTCCCACGGAGATGACCATGTGTTTTAGAGAGCAGTGAGCGGGTCCTGCACTTGGGAGGAAGAAGGGCTTGGGTGGTGTTTGCACTCTCTCTTTCTTTCTTTTGATTTATTTGTTTATTGGAAATTCAGAAAAGAGAAGAGACAGACAGATCTTCAGTCTGATGGTTCACTCTGCAAGTGGCCATAATGACCAGAGTTGAGCTGATCTGGATCCAGGATCCAGGAGCTTCTTCCATGTCTCTGACACAGGTACAGGATCCCAAAGTTTTGGGCTGTCCTCTACTGCTTTCCCAGGCCACAATTGGGGAGCTGGAAGGCAAATGGAGCAGCCAGCATATGAACCAGTGCCCATATGTGATCATGGCACTTGGCTAGCGAGGCTGTGAAACACTAGGCCACCATGCTGGGCCCAGGTGGTTTTCTTTTTTTGTTTGTTTTTTTGTTTTTTTTTTAAAAAAGTAATCTTACTTAGTTGATTAGTGTAGAAAGGGTCAAGGGCTACAGGAAAGTGGGTAAGACCATTGTTTGACCATTGTTTGCACACTAATATAATTTTTTCCCCTGTATCGGGGTTCAGGGGAGAAACAAAGGGAAAAGCCCCACCTAGCCTCACAGCCATCCCAGGTACCTGATGTGGGCCATGCTCTGAAGGTCCTGCTCAAGCAGTTTTGATAGTTCAAACAGTTCTGAATTGCTGTCAATCTTGCCGTTTCAATTGTGATGAAACCTATTCAGAATCCACTGGCTGACAGTCTCTTCATGGTTGGGGTTCTGAGATCAGCAGTTCAGTTGGAGGGATCTCCAAAGAAACTTCATGTGAGATGATCCCAAACCTGATTCTTGTGTGAGTTTGCCAGTGCAGGATCTGGCATAGTCTGTAGCCCCAATCAGCTTATGCACATGCAATTGCTGAGTCAGTTACGTTTCCAGCCCTGTCTTCCACTTGAACCAATGGGTGTTGTAGTTGAGCTTGTTCCTATCCACTTCATACTTGGTCCTCATGGAAACCAGTGGGAGCTGTAGCCTAGTTGGGGCGACTCCCTATAACCCCTACCAGGCCTGCTCTCTACCCTGGTTCCCATGCATGCCAGTATTTACTGAGGCTTGTTCAGTCTGTCCCATACCCCATTTAGCTCTCACACATGTCAGTGGACATTGAAGCCTAGTTCAACCCAACCAACCTACTGTCCAGCCCACACACATACTGGCAGGTGCCTTTCTGTCTAGCCACCCATATCCCTGTCCTGGTTTTCGTGCTTTCCAGTGGGAGTGGTAACCCGTAAGGAGGAGCCCACTATCTCCCTACTAGGCCACTACAACTTCCAGATTATGCACTCTCCAGTTGGTTCTGGCATTTAATTTAACAGAATTAGCCCCCAGTGCCAGTCTCTGCCATCTGATGCTGTGGCAAAGCCCAACCATTTTTGCTTGCACCAGTCGGAACAGTCAGCCCTACCTGGCCCTTCCCTAATCTAGCTCACATGAGGCCTACAGGTGTTGTAGCCCTGACTGGTCAGGTCTGCCCCCATCCCAACTCATGCTCTCCAGTGGGAGTGGTTGTCTAACAGGGGAGCCCACATTCCCCTGCTTTACCTCCTCCTATCTGGTTCTCATGTGTGCTGTTTGGTCGCTGCAACCACATCTGGTACAGCTCACCTCACCTTGGCATTCATTAATGTGCACTGGCATGTGTTGTGTCCGAAACTGGCCTGACCCACACTGTATGCTGGTGCTCGGATTCACCAGTGGTTGATGTGAATGGGTTTAGCCTGGTCTGCTCCCCACCTATGCCATATGTATGATGGTGGTTATCTTCCTCTGGCCTGGTCTGGGTTGCTCCTTATTGTGGTTCTTGTGCTCACCTGTAGGGGCTGTGTTCCAGCAGAGGAGTTTCCCAAGCTCCTCCATCAGAACCTCTCCCTATGCCAGGTCTTGCACATACTGATGGTTCCATGGGCCAGCCCTCATTGCTGGCCTTCAGTCCATTCCATTTCTTGGTGTTGGATGTTTCACCCCAGCCAAGGCTTGTCTGTACCCAGACACTGCTCACACATGGCTCAGTAGGGGCAGAGACTAAGCCTAGTCCGTCCTACATCTACCCAGGTTCTCCAGAGCACCAGATGGTGCTGGCGTCTAGCCCAGCTTGGTGTACCCAGCCCCAGTCCACATTTGTGTGTAGGGAGATTGCAGCCACATCCAGACCAGAATGCAGCCCCCACTCCAATCCCCACACCTTCCTGTGGGAATCTCAACCCAGCAAGGGTATACTCCGACAACTCCACAGCCGAGTCTATTCCCAGCCCTAGATTGTGCACATGCCAGTGGTTGCTTTGACCCAGTTGGCTTAGCCCCTCACCTGTCTCAGCCTTTGCCTTCGATGTTGTGCCATAGTATCCCTGCCTCATGGAGACCAGTTGGGGTAAGAGCCTAGGTCGGAATGACATGTGCTCCATCCTGATTTCTCTTATTTTGTGTGTGTGAGTTGAAGTTTGCTTGGCCCTGCCTGGTCCGCCCCCTTCCAGTTGCAGCTTATCCCACCCCACATCCTATTTTAGGATTCACCTTCAGGTGGTGCTGCCTTGACCTGCCCAGATTGCCATCAGTTCCTTTACCCGTAAGTTATGTCAGGTCCAATGGTCACTGCTAGCTTAGCCCATCACCACCTCAGCTCACAAGCTAACCTGTGGAACTTGTATTTCCACAGAGTTGGGACCACACTTCCCCCACAGAGTTTACCCCCGGACCAAGTTCTCTCACGTGCTGGTTAGTGTCTTGACCCTGCCAAATGTGACCATCCGTTATTCCACTACCCAGTCAAGTAATGGTATCTAGCCCTGCCAGATAGGCCCCCATCCATAGATTTGGTGTGGACTGGTATGTGGCAGTCAGTGATACTCTATGCTAACAGCCCATCTTAGGGTTCCTAATTTGGCTGGTGAATCAGTCTGGCCCAGATAGATCTTATGGACGCTCTCGTCCAAACCATCAGGTCTCAGTCCCATGTTTTCCCTCAAGTTTCATGGCCCTGTTACTGGAAATCACCCAGAATTCATTTCTCACCTACACTAAAACTGGCCTTATTCATCGTTGTCCCTAAGCAGCAATTTCATATCATAAAAACCCCAGAGCTTGCCACTGGGCGACCAGCAGGCAAAGCCTGACACCACTTGAGGCACTGGCAGCCCAAAGCCACGGACTCAGTCACTGTCTTTCAGCAGTGGCTTTGCCCTGAGTCCCCAGCATTGGATCTGGCCCAGCAGGGGCACCCCCCCCCCAAGCCGCCACACTGCAGGGAGCTGTAAGCTGCCCCCAACCCCAAGGCCCGGACCCCTCCCAGACTCATCCTGTCGCAAGGTCCTAGGTGGTTTTCTTAAAGGGAGATTTTGGGCACACCTTGGGGTATCATTTGAGGAAGAGCACTGTTCCATAGCACCTCATATTTCATCTTATTGTCACTACAAGTGCCCCTGAAAAGCTCCCACTTGATGCTTCTCTGAAGCTCCTAATTGGTAGTTTGAGCTGATGGTGTCCAGTGCCTGGGCAAGCGCTGAACAAGTTGACTTTGACCTATAAGGAAGCATGCTTGAAGAAGTCAGAATTTCAGTTCTCTCATCTGAGCAGCTGTAGGCAAGAGTGCTGGTTCTAATCTGCCTTTCTTTCTGTCTTTTCTAGAATTTCACCTTGCCCCAAGATGTCAGGAAGGGGTAGGAGTCCCTGTAAGGGACAGCACTTGAGCATCAAAGAATTCACATATTAGTGCCACTTCTTTTTCTTGGTGTCAGGTACACTCTTGCTGGAAGTCTGGAAGATGCTAGACTCTGGTTTTGCAGCAGAGGGCCCCTGGAATCTTCATCAAAGTATGCTTCTTTATGGTGGGAACTAGATGTTGCAGTTTATCCCTGTGTGTGGGTGATTACAGGTTTTGGGGACTGGGTTTATTCCCCTTCTTTGTCCTCACATCTATTCGGCTATACCTGACTTTCCATCTGTAATTAGTCCCTTATATCAAAACGTGGAGATATATATATATATATATATATATATATATATATTTTTTTAACTAGGTCCATGGGCCAAGCCATATCAGGGAGAGTTGAGACCAGTGATGGCTTGGCCCATGGACCTAGATAAAGAAATATCCACATTTTGATGTATAGATTGAGTGTGAAGGCCTAATGGGTACTGCTCTGGGGTTCAAGGAAGACCAGTTAGGAAATTAATTCAGTATATCCCAGCATTGCTACTGCTACATCTAGTTGGTTATTCAGGTTAATGTCTTTGGCCTATCTTCTCATAAGTGTAAGTATCTGTCAATATTTAGTAATGTACATAAAAATTTCCTTCAATGTATTAAATTGTACATTAGACAATTGATAGCAGGAACCCAGGTTTATTTTTTACTTTGTCACTTTGGTATCAATCTGGCAGACTCTTGTGGGGTTTGAGGAAGACCAGTTAGGAAATTAATTCAGTAGAGCCCAGCATTGCTGCTGCTACATCTAGTTGGTTATTCAGGTAAATGTCTTTGGCCTGTCTTCTCTTGAGTATAAGTATCTGTTAGTAGTTAGTAACATATTGAATTTGCTTCAATATACATTGGATACTTGATGACAGGAACCCAGGTTTATTTTTGACTTTGTCCCTTTGGTATCAATCTGGCATCTTACTTAATGTGAGCGAAGTAACACATTGATGTGGGTTGCACATTGGCTGGTGCCCTTTCTGCGTGACTCATCTTACCTCATGCACCTTCTACCTGTATGAAGATATTGACAACCTTGTTAGAGAAAGCTGTCCAGAGAGTTGGGCTTTTCCTGGTTCTCACAGCAGCCACTGCAGGATAGCATCTGTGTGTCTCCTTCAGTCTTGGGAAAGAACCCAGATTGACTTTCTACTTTGACTTGTGGTGTTTTCACCGTTACCTTTCCATACACCTAGGAGACCTTGTCAGAGTGCCTGGGAAAGAATCCTCGGGAGATTGAGAGCCCCAGGACGAAGGGACTTGTGTTCTAGCCTCAGGTTTTTGGCTCATGAGGTTAATCCAGAAAAGTCATATCTTTGCTTTTTTCTTTCAGTCTTTCCTCTCGGGTGGATTGTGACTGACAGCTGCCTTTCGGTGAGGGTGTTAGGGATGCACACCTGAAGGAGTGGGTGTGACAGAGGTTTGAGAAATCAAAGGCATGGAAGAGATGCCAGGGAGTGTGTGCTACTCCTGTGTGCACACCTGGCATCTTCATCCAGTCCTAATTAAAGACAAACTTGTTAATATGCTAATACGTGTATGACTAATGGTGGTGGGCTTGCTTTTAATCTTTCTTTGCAATAGGGTGTTGCATTTCATTTTCTGATGATGCAGGCATGGTAATGATTGCCGCTGACATTTACCACATTAAAATAAGTTTTATTCAATTTTATTGGAAAGGCAAATTTATAGAGAGAAGGAGATACAGAGAGAAAGATTTTCTGTCTGTTGATTCACTCTGCAAGTGGCTGCAGCTAGAGCTGAGCTGATCAGGAGCCAGGAGCTTCTTCCAGATCTCTGATGTGGGTGCAGGGTGTGAAGACTTTGGATTGTCCTTGACTGCTTTCCCAGGCCACAAGCAGGGAGCTTGATGGGAAGTGGAGCAGCCAGGACATGAACTAGCATCCATATGGAATCCTAGCACGTGCAAGACAAAGACTTAGACACTAGACTATTCTGCAGGGCCCTACCACATTTTATTAATGTTCTTTTTGTGATCCTGCAGGAGATAATTAGTATTGGGTATGTTTTCATTTTTGTATTGTGAAATTTCAGGCTAAATAGTGACATGGTAGGGAAGTGAGAATTCATACAGAGAAGGAATGTGTTAAAACAGACTCACCCAAGGAACCATGTTCAACAGAGATCAACATTAATGTAGCCCTGTGTTCATTATTTTATCTACTCTGTGGGACATATGCTCCTGAAATCTCAAAGCTGGGTGTTAAGAAATGTGTGTCTGGGACCCTGTGTGGTATCATAGAGAAGAAAGTCCTCGCCTTGCACATGCCAGGGTCCATATGGGTGCTGGTTTTAATCCTAGCTGCTTCGCTTCCCATCCAGCTCCCTGCTTGTTGCCTGGGAAAGCAGTCAAGCACGGTCCAATACATTGGGACCCTGCTCCCACATGGGAGACCTGGAAGAAGCTCCTGGCTTTGGATCAGCTCAGCTTCAGCCATTGTGGCCACTTGGGGTGTAAACCAGTGGACAGAAGATCTTTCTCTATATCTCCTCTCTGTGCATCTGCCTTTCCAATTAAAAAAACTTAGAAGACATGTGTGTTTGAATTTGGAAATCATCCAACTAATACACCATCCAGAATGGTGGGACTGGGGCATTGTATGGAACCCTCTACCCCGACTGTCTCCTCTCTCCCCTGCCTCCTGCCAACTCCATGGATATTTCAGGTTAAACATGTGAGTTCTGGGTGAATGATAGACTTGGTAGGCATGCCAGTTATATATTTAAGTAAAAAATCTCTTGGTTGAGGGTGGCTTACTGCCTCTCTATTGTGGGGGACCCTTAGTGTGATTCTGCTTTGTCTATGGCCTTGATGGGTGAGGACAAGCTTGCCTGACAGGGTCAGGCCTGTGAACCATCTTTGCAGGGAGCTCTTTGGATCACCCTGGATATATAGAATAGGGGAACGCAGGTTTGCTTGTATATTTAAAATCTGAAAAAAAAAAAAAGACAAGACCACTGCAGTAGCCCCCAAGTATGTACAAACTGTGGTGAAAGATTTCCAGGATATTGTAGAAGGAACTCATTTTGTAATTCACAGCACAGAGAGTTTACATTCTAGCCTATGCACTTTGCTAAGCCTTACTTGGGTGTTCAGTTAATCCTGCATGGGAGATACCATTGTCATCCACTGTATAGCAGCTGAGGACTAGAGAAGGTGAGTGACTGATGCAGGGTTACCCTACCAGGGAGCATTCAAGATGGGCTTTAAGCCCAGGCCTTTTCTGCTGTGGGCTCTGAACCCACTGACCCATAGGCCTGAGTGTCTCTCTCCTTTCATTTGGATTCAAGGACTCTGACCCTTTCCCAAAGGATGTAAACAAGTATGCCTCTATGGAAATGAGGCTGTTACCTCGTTGATCTCCCTATTTCAGCATCAGTCCTTTAAAAGCCTGTCCAGTGGCCCAAAGCTTTGGGAACCTGCACCCGCACGGGAGACCCGGAAGAGGCTCCTGGCTTCGGATCGGCATAGCATTGACCGTTGCGCTTACTTGGGGAGTGAATCATCGGACGGAAGATCTTCCTCTCTGTCTCTCCTCTCTGTATATCCGCCTTTCCAATAAAAATAAAAATAAATCTTTAAACAACAAAAAAAAGCCTGTCCTGTAAAGCCACAGCCAAGTGTATTGGAGCCATCATTGCTGCTGAGTCACTTGCCTGGTTGCTTTGGGGTGCACCCTGCTGTGCTTTCTTCCTCTGCACCTGCGCTCACGTGGGCCCCTCTCTGTTGAGTGCCAGTGACGGGTTGTCAAGGCTGAGTTGAGTACCGTGTCTTCTGTGTTCTTCACAAAGGGGGAAAAGCCTTGTCTGTGGAGTTTTCTCCCTGCTTGGAACCTATACTTCTGAATGATGCATTTATGCATGTCTGTTACATCCTCTGTTGGTTTCATTTCATGGGTGTTAGGCTGCTGTAACCAGGTACCATTAAAGCTCTCAGAATGGAAACTGTGTCTATTCCGTATTCTGCAATACGCTGCACAGACTGTGAACATCAGGGCTCCCAAAACAGGGGGTCATACTTCAATTCTTTATTTTTTGCTCAGTATCCAACCAATCATAACATCCTTTAAACTCCAGTTCTAGAATGTTGCACGAATCTCTACCATTAGCACCAGGCAAAACCATCATACCTTGCTCGGACAATGGTTGTAGCTTCCAAATTGCGCTCGTGCTTCTCTGTTTAGTTCCTCCAGTGCAGCAGCTTCATCTCACCGAGATGGTAGCTTATGTCCTTGTCAGCGTTTACTCATTCCAAGAATCCAAGAGGAAGTGAAATAAATTTGAAGAAAGCAAGCAGGCTCATTCTCTCTTAAGAGAACTTCCAGAACCTGGCATGGTGCCTCAGTTGGCTGATCCTTCACGTTTAAATGCCTGTATCCCATATGGTTTATGTCCTGGATGATAGAGTTGGTTCCCCTTCATCTCCGTGCTTATAGCCTGGAAAGCAGTTGAGGATGCCCCAAATGTATTATATCCAGCTATATATGCATACTTATGTGTATATGTGTGCATTTGTAGACATACATATACATATATATATACATATACATATAAACATATTTTTTAAAATGCTGAGTTTGGCACATAATTTGACCATGAGCCTCAAGCCAACCACCTTTTGGGGATTTGCTAATTTTACATTCAGAAAGCTGATCACCATTTCACCTGGTGACTTCTGTGCTTGGCACCAATCCCCAGCATTTGTGAAGACTGGAAAGTGTGTTCAGAGGGCAGCCGTTGCTTTTATGTTGCTTGTCATCCTCCACTGGTCTCTTTGTGACTGTGCTCTGTCTGGTGCCTGGTGGAGTGATATGCAGGCAGGGCAGTTTTTATTATTTTTAAATAAAACACACAACGCAATACCATACTCTCCCATGTCCTAATGACTGTTTTGTTTCATTTCAAATACTGATTTGCCCTTGCTGTGAAGGGTGCAATTTCACAAGTCAGAAATGTGGGAGGGAAGAGTGTGGCCATCACTGATGGTCAGAGATTCTGTTGGCCCACCCTGATGCACCAATGTCCCAGGTCTATGGGGCACCACACCTATTGAGATTATTTGTGAGAACTGGAGCAATGCTGGCTTATACGCCCCTTGATTAGAAGAGCCTTGCTCTGTTGTGGGCTATTTGCATGATTTCCTAAAATATCTGGCAAAGAATTCTGCATCTCTGTTTACTGCCAGTGATTACAAAGTGGCTTCTACTGAGTACCATTGCAAAGCCCTGTGAGGGTCTACTGACCAATCACCATTAACATCTGGTACCTGTAAAACACGTTTTTTGTTGTTGTTTCTAGTATTTTTCTTGTATAATTGATGTTCTTTAAAATTGTTAATGTATAACAGGACTTATGTTTCAATTTCATTTCTGTTTTATATTTAACAGAAAATAAAAGGAGTGCAAATTCCTTTGCTCATTTTGAAGTTGCTACCAGTGTATGCAGTAATTAGAAAAAGAAGAAAAATTCAGTAGAACATTTTGTTGCATAGTTGACAACACTGCCTGAATGCTGGTGGTTCCTTCCCTTTGACACTACATGATTTTCTTAATATGTGTTAATGCTATGTGATAAATAAGAAAAAAAAAGGAAAAAGAAAAATGCCGATTCCTAGTGCCAGAGGCTCAACTTAATGTATATACCTGAAAACCCATGTGTTCGTGCTTTTTTTCATGGTGTTTGAAGTAAAAATAGCCCATCCTTTGCAATCCATCTATGTTGTTCCTTAGCCATTCTATCTTTGCTCAGATTGCTGAAGGAAGGTGATTCGTTTCATGGTTTTTGTATTTGACATTCTAACAGGATAGAGATAATGCATTATTATATAGCCATGGTTTTCTGGAGACGTTGATATTTTAGGAATTCCATTTCAGATCTCAAATAAAAATTGTTTCTAAGCTTCAAAGCAAAAACAAAAAAAGGAGTAGAGGTGTATCAACAGATAATCTCATTAACATCTGTGCGTTACATTAATCACTGGGGTTTTTCAGGGGCCTCTCAAAATTGTAGAGCTGTTGAGTGCCCAACATCACGTGAATACTCCTTAATCCCTCCCACCACCTCATTAACCGCATACTCCTTGTTATCGATGTTGCCCTGTGACTTCTTGCAGTTGGCATATTCTTCCAGGATTGCCTCAGCATTCTTCTTAGCAGGGAGTTGAAACAGCTGCTTCTGCCTGGTTACCAAGTCCCAGTCCTCGACAAGCCATGGTTTTAACTCTTCAGGAATCTTTACTTTAACTTGCATTCGATTCTTGAATGCATCCTCGCTCTCAGCAGTGGGATCAGCCTGTGCCCTCTTCTTACGAGGTGCCTGGGGTGCTTCACTGGTACTTCTGCCATTTCTGTTTCCAGGGGTCTCCTGCTTGTTCTTTCTGGTCTTCCTCATTGATCCAGAAGGAGGGTTCTCAGCCAAGTGATCCCCCCATCTTCCTGGCAGAGCTTGTTCAGCATTCTTAGGCTGCTGGCCAGTTGACTTCTTTCCTGAGGAGGCACCTCGGATCTGCATGTTGCCTGTAGTTGGCTTTTTGAAGTTGTCTCCTTCCGCAGCTTGGTTTCCACGAGTTTGAGAGTCCTGATTTCTGGAACTCATTCAACCCCGTTTTTATTACAACCAACGATCTTTCTTCTTTCCAGAATGCCTAGATATTTCCTGAATTTTATAGATCTTCTGGGATGGTCTGTAAGAGTAGAGTAGGAGACACATGCTATGATTCTGTAATCAAGACTGGTTCTGCAATCAGGATCATGCTCCTGATCCTTACTGTATAGGAAACTGAAGCTTTTCTGGCGGTGATCTGAAAGGAGAATCCAGTTCTTCCGGGGAGCCGACGTGTGTTCACTGCTGTCTCCCCAGATGCCATAGTTGGGGTGGTAGTTAAACCCATTTTCTTTTTTTTTTTCCTTAAAATATTTTTTATTGTATTTTTGACATCCTTTACATAGTTGGTTAGGGTAAAAGGGTTCAAGGGCTATAGGAAAGTGGGTAAGACTATTATTTCCACATTGTTTCCTTCATGTATCTGGGGTAAAGGGGAATATTAAGGGAGAAGCTCCCTCAGTCTCCCACCCACCCCAGGTCCCAGATGTGGGGCATGCTCCAAGGGTCTTGCTCAGGTTGTTTTGATATTTCAGCAGTTATGAATTACTGCAAATCTCGCCTTTCTAAGTATGATGAGGTTGTTGAAGAATCCACTGATAGACATAGTCCATCATAGAGTCTCCATTTGCCCAGTTTTTCACTGCAAAGTTATAGCTGAGGTGGTTGATTGACTTGTTCTGTCCTCTGTTGTCTTTTCATGGTTAGAGTTCTGAGTGAGCAGTTCAATTGGGGAGCTTCCCAAAGAAACTTTGAGGTGTTCCCAGATGAGATTCTTGTATGTACTAGCAAGTTCAGGGCCCAGTGCAGTCCATCACCCCAATCAGCTGGTGGTTGCAATTGCTGGGTCAGTACTGTTTCCAGCCCTGTCTTCCACTGGAACCAATGGGTATTGCAGTCCAGCCTGACTCTGTCCAGCACACATTCCGCCTCCTCCCTTCCTGGTTCTCACATGTGCTGTTTGGGCGCTGCGGTCTCATCTAGTACAGGCAACCCCACCTTGGCATTCCATATTATGCACTGGTTTTTGTCACGACCGAACCTGGCTTGACCCACACTCTGTTCTGCTGCTCAGATTTGCCAGTGGGTGAAGTGAACTGATTCAGCCTGGTCTGCCCCTGATCTATGCCAAATATATGCCAGTGGGAAACTTTCCATGGCCTGTTCTGGGCTGTTTCCTATCATGCTTCTTGGCACTTACCTGCAGGGCCTGTGTCCTGCCAGAGGAGTTGCCCAGGTTCCTCCATCAGAACCTCTCCCAATGCCAGATTTTGCACATACCCGGGGATCCATGAGCTAGCCCTACTCAGTTCACCTCCTGTCCCAACAGGAACAGTGGCTTTTCCTGACTGGCCTTCAGCCCAATCTGGCCCTTACTGTTGCATGTTTCAGCCCAGCCACAGCTCGTCCAAACCCACATACAGCTCACATATGGCTCAGTAGGGGCTGAGACCTAGCCTAGTCCACCCACATCTTCCCGGTCCTCCAGAACACCAGATGGTGCTGGAGTCTAGTCCAGCTTGGTGTGTCCAGTCCCAGTCCACACTTGTATTAAGTGAGACTACAACTGTATCCTGATCAGAACGCAATCCCCATTCCAGCCCCGTGCTCCTTGGTGGGAGCCTCAACCCAGCTAGGGTGATCCCCTTAGCTTCCCAACCAGGCCTGTTCCCAGCCATAGATTGCACGCATGCCAGTGGTTGCTCTGACTCAGCTTGGCACAGCCGCTCACCTGTCCCGGCCCCTGCCTTAGATGCTGTGGCTTAGTGTCCCTGGCTCATGTGGACCAGTAGGTTCCAGAGCCTAGTCGGCATGACCTGTGCTCCATCCTGATTTCTAATTTTGCTTGTGGGCTAAGGTTTGCTCAGTCCTGCCCGGTCTACCCTGTTTAATTACCAATTCACACATTAGCCAGCCATTGGAGCTACTTTGCGCAGCTTGTCCGAACCCCAGGTCTGGACCAAGTATTCACTAGTGGGAGCTATGACTTGCCAGTGGAGTTTCCCAAGTTTCTCCACTTGACCCATTCTCAGACCGAGTTCTAATACATGCCAGGGGGTTTTAGACCAGTGCCTGGCATAGTCTGGTCTTCCATTTGGTCTTGTATGAGCTGGTGATTGTTGCAGCCTGGCCCACCCCACACCCTATTCAGGATGCACATTTGTGTGCTGCTGCCTTGATCAGTCCAGACTGTTATCGGTTCCTTTACTTGTGAGTGACAGCCCTTTCCTTGGTCACATCTAGCTTAGTCCCTAAGTACCCCAACTCCTTTTTTTTCTTTTAAGATTTACTTATTTTTATTACAAAGTCAGATATACAGAAAGGAGGAGAGACAGAGAGGAAGATCTTCCATCCGATGATTCACTCCCCAAGTGAGGACAACGGCCGGTGCTGCGCCAATCCAAAGCCGGGAACCAGGAACTTCTTCCAGGTCTCCCACGTGGGTGCCGGGTCCCAAGGCTTTGGGCTGTCCTCGATTGCTTTCCCAGGCCACAAACAGGGAGCTGGATGGGAAGTGGAGCTACTGGTATTAGAACCAGCACCCATATGGGATCCCGGGGCATTCAAAGCAAGGACTTTAGCTGCTAGGCCACGCCACCGGGCCCAGGCACCAACTCTTGAGCTAACTAGTGGGGCTAGTATTTCCACAGGTTTTGGCCTACATGTCCCCCACAGAATCTACCCCCAGATATGGTTCTCTTGTGTGTTAGATATTATCATGGCCCTGGCTAATGAGACCCGTCTCCTGAGGATATGATCCTGCTAGACAAGCCCTGAGTATTAGCTTTTGCATGGACTAGTGTTTGGTGGTTAGCTTTGTTCAGTGATTACAAGTTCTACATAGAATTCATAGGAGGTTGGTGTATCAGATTTATCCATAAAGATCATGTGGTCTCTCTCCACCCTTCCAGGTCTCACTACCCTCACTTGTCTTCGAAGGAAAAGTTACTCTGTCGTTGGGAGTCTTTAGGATTGAATGACTTCCCAGAGCACAGCAGGCTCAACATGGAGCTAGCTAACCAGCAATTCAAAGAACCAAAAACTCCAAAGCTCGCCGGCTCCCGCCCAGGTGTCCATACTTCCCCCTTTGGTGTACTCACCATGAAGGGAGCAGTCTGGAGCTCAGGGAAGGCCCCGGGACAGAAAGCAGTGGCTGGAGTCAGGGATCCGAGCATGGAGATGCACCGGCCTGGCACCCACCTTAAACCCATTTTCAAGAAAGCTAAGAAAGCTTAAAGTTGTGAATGAGTTTAGGAATAACCACCTGGTTTTTAACAATCAAAGAGTAATATGAAATCTTTTCAGAAATTAAGTTATCCAACTAGGAGAGAAGATCTGAAACTAGATCTAGTATAATGAGGTACATGGCACTATGTACCATGAGACAGGGTGACCAGTTGTTTAAGCCTTATTTTGTCTGGACCAAAGAAAATCCCTAGATTCCTTTGTTCGATACGCAAGTTTTGCATAAGGAACATGGCTGATGTAGGAAGCATTAAGTCAGTGGAGCCTCTGACAGGCAGCACTACAGTGACTCTGAGAACTGCCGTGCTGGCTCTGCATTGGACAACGAAGTTCACCTCAGCACAAGTGGCAGGAATCGAGAGTGACCAACAGTGGACCTGGAGGTGGTATATCCAAGGAGTGGATGTGACCACCGAGGGACAATGTGGATTCCTCACAGAGGAACTTCATGGGGCAGAGAGACTTGCCGGAAAGCATTCCGAGGGCAGAGCAAATCCATACCCTCTGGGGAAATGGGGCTCAGCCTGTTCTCCTGCCTTGCAGAATTGTTGGTTCACGAGTGGATCAGCCACAGTGCAGAAGGTGTTATTGAGTGGATGGTAACAGCTGTGCGAGGAGCAGACAACCTTGTCTTAAGAGAAGCAGCTGGGATTCCATTGGCCTAGCATGCAGAAGGGGAAGCTGCAGTGCTGGCTGTCAGATGCTGTGCAGGGGAAAAAATGGCATTCAGTTATTTGCTGGTCTGTGTGCCATGATTAGTGGCTTTGTCATGTGGCCCACACAAAAAAAGGTTTGCGTTGGGTGGGGGGGGCCTGGTGGAGAGGTCCTGCCTGGTAGTACCTGCCATAAAGTGTCAGGGCAGGTTGTAGACCATGTGGGGCTGGGCTATGGTAGTACCCGGCTTGCAAAAGAACCAGGCCTGGGGGAAGATTTTCTAGGAATTTGTGGCATCACCCCTATGGGACTGCAGTGCCTACTCGTTTCCATGAGAGCTGGGGGTGGTGACGATCCAAGCCAGGCAAGACCACAGAACTCACTGGCACTCATCGGAGTTGGGGCTGGGAGCAGGACGGGCTGAGCCAGGCTATAGCACCTGCCATTACACACAAGAACTAGATCTGGGGTGAGCCGAGCCGGGTTGAAGCACCAATCAGCACATGTACATTCCAGAACCTGGGCCAGATTATGCTCAGCAGAGGCCTAGCACACACTAAGACACATGAAATATGGGGATAGTAGGGGAACTTGCAGAACTCTTCAACTAGGCTCTTGTTTCCACTGGTGAGCATGAGAGTTGGGACTGGGGGTGGGACAAGCCAGAGAAAGCTGCATCAGACACAAGGTACGTGTGTGGGATAGGTTGGGTCAGGTCATAGCACCCTCTGACTTGCCAGGCTAGGCAGCCACACCCATGTGTTCATGTAAGAGCCAGGCCTGGGGCCAGGCTGAGCTAGGCTTCAGCATCCACTGGCAAGTGCCAAGACGGGGAGCAGGCCATGTCAGGCTAGGCTGAGGCACCTGAATGCATGTGCAAGATCCTGGGCTATGAGCAGGCCTGGAGGGGGAACTATGGAGGCTCCCCTTCTAGGCTAAAGCTCCCATTGGGGAGCATGAGAGTCAGAGTGAGGGTAGGGAGAAGACTATACTGAACAAGGCTGCTGGGCCTCTTGGTATGTGTGTGGGCTGGGTCCAGGAGGAAGCCACACTGGGATATGTGGCACCACTTGCTGGTTCTCCTAAGAGCCAGAGTAGTATTTGCTGGGCTATTGCACCTGCCAGCAAGAGCCAGAATGGGTGCAGACCAGTAGTGCAGGGCAGCAGTACCCACTGCTGAGTGGTGGTAGGGTAGGCCATGTCAGGGTGGCTAGAACATCCACCAGGTTGAGAGAAATCCAGTTGGGATCAGATCTGATAGGAGTGCTTGGGGACTCCCCTAGTAGGCTGCAGATGCCGGTGTTGGGGGCAGTCCATGCCAGACCAGGCTGGTCCAGTCTGCAGAACCCACTGACATGTGTGAGTAGGACTGGGGGCAGGCCAGACAGAGAAGGCTGCAGCTCCTGCCAGTGAATGCCAGGATGGGGTGGGCCATCCCAGACTGGGCAGCGGTACTCAGCAGCATGTGCAGTGTTTGGGGATTTTATGTCTCTAGGTCTTTGCCCACTTTATGTTATGAATTTGTTGGAACACAATGGTTCTTAATATTTTCTTAAAATACTTTCATTTCTTTAGAATTACTATACCCTCTTTGACCTTGATTTTCATGGCTCACATTCTTCTTTTTAGTTTCTCTAAGGGTTTGTCATATTCTTTTATACATACACACACACATATATATGTTTATAATATATATGTATATATATCATATACACACATATATGTATATAATATATATATGTATATATATATGATATATATATATATATATTTTTGGGCGGTCCAAAGCCAGGAGCCTCTTCCGGGTCTCCCGCGTGGGTGCAGGATCCCAAAGCTTCAACTGCTTTCCCGGACCACAAGCAGGGAGCTGGATGGGAAGTGGAGCTGCCAGGATTATTGGAAAGGTGGATATACAGAGAGGAGAAACAGAGAGGAAGATCTTCCGTCCGATGATTCACTCCCCAAGTGAGCGCAACGGCTGATAGAACCGGCACCCATATGGGATCCCGGGCGTGCAAGGCGAGGACTTTAACCACTGCGCCACTGCGCCGGGCCCCTTATTATTATTATTATTTTTTTTTTACTAACTCCTGGTTTCACTAAGTTCCCTGTTGCTTTGTCTCTTTTTCTGACTCTGCTCCAGACTTTTTTACTTTTCATTCATTTCCACAGTTGATCTTAGCCAAAAGGCCGAGAAGCAATAGCTGGTTCATTTTCTATTTCCTAAGTTTTAAAGTTAGGTAAGCTGATTTGAGATCTTAATACAGATGCTTATCTGTGGCGATAAATATCTTCCTGTGTTACTACTTTAGTTGCATTGCATAAATTTGGTGTATAAAAATTAATCTCATAAGTATTTTTTATGTCTGTGGTTTTTCTTTGATACATTTAAATATACTTCTGTGGATTTATGAATTTTTGCAGTTTTGCTTTTGCTGAGCTCAGAGAAAATACTTCGTGTGGTATCTTAAAAATCAATTGAGGTGATGGGTGTTTGGCATGGTGGTTTAGAATGTCACTTAAGTTGCTGGGATCTCGTATCATAGTGCGTGAATTTGAGTCCTGGCTGTGCCCGATTCCAACTTGTGCTAATGAACACCTTGTGGCAGCACGTCAGCATGGCTCAGCTCCAGCTCCTGTGAGCATTTGCAGAGTGAACTAGTGGATAGATCTCTCTCCCTCTCTTTCAAATAAGTATTCCTAAAAATCCAGTGAGGTTGAATATGTGCACTGTACAGTGTAAAGTGGAGAATGATTTATGTGCATGCGAGAACAGACTATTTTAGTGTACAGAGCTATATATGTCTCAGTAGTTACTTTATTGTATTGTCTGCCTTCCCTTAATGATACAGGACATTAAACTTCCAACTCTTGCAGAACTATTTCTCCATTTAGTTCTGTCAATCCTTGCTTTGTGTATTTGATGTTACATTATATGCAGGTTTTATTGCTATATTTTATTGCGTATTTCAATATCTTGTCTCTTGTAATCTTTTTTCCCCCCTTTTTAATTGTTTATTTTAGAAAGGCAGATATACAGAGAGGAGGAGAGATAGAGAGGAAGATCTTCCATCCGATGATTCACTCCCCAAGTGGCTGCGATGGCTACAGCTTAGCCGATCTGAAGCCAGGAGCCAGGAGCTTCTTCCGGGTCTGCCATGTGGGTGCAGGGTCCCAAGGCTTTCGGCTGTCCTCAACTGATTTTCCAGGTCACAGGCAAGGAGCTGGATGGGAAGTGGGGCCGCCAGGATTAGAACTGGTGCTCATTTGGGATCCTGGCACATGCAATGCATGGATTTTAGCTGCTAGGTTACTGCAATGGACTCTAACATATCTTTTGATTCCACTTTTCCATGAATGTTTTAAAGTACCCTCCCATCTATTGAATACCTAATACATAAGACAGTAATTAGTAGACAGTATGAATGAAAAAGAAAAATAGCTTTTATTTAAAATAATGAAAAAGCTTGTACGTATCAGTTGGTCACTTTGAAACAAACTATTGCTTCATTGCATCACCAAGAAAAAGCAAAACTGAAGTACACATATTTTTCTTGTTTTGATCTGATTTGAAGATCAGTAGGAAGATGCTACCCACATTTTAAAAACATTGACTTTCCTTTAGGGCCTGGTCATAGCAGTGTGACGTCACATCAGCAGTTGTCACATCATGTCTGTGTCACCTGCAGATTCTGGGATCATTCCTCACCCCCTCCAGGTACCCAGGAGAGGATGCTACAGCATAGTTACATTTGAGTTCTGACAGGCAGGAGCAAGAAAGAATACGTTAGGAAGTGTTGTATTCTTTTTACAAGAAATTACAAGAATCACATTCCTTAAATAGTAGCTAATACGGAAAAGATAACACCCAAGAATTATCTTTTTTACATTAGTTCATTTTTACTGCTTGTGATGTTCGTAGCCACAAGACACCTATCATTGCTTCAACTTCAGGAATTCTTCAAGTTTTATACTCTTCTGTACTTCCAGTATGTTGGCGGTTCTTCAATTAAAAAATAATAAACTGAATTAAAACTCTTACAAAATGCAAAATGTTACCTACAATGATGCTGAATAAGGATAAAAGGAGGTGAAGGGGACAAGCAGCCATGTTAATGCTTGGGGAAAAGTGGTGTGTTTGGATTTAAATACACATTATATAACAGAGAAACTGGACATAGCAGGATTTTCATTGCTCCTCAAAAATACCTTAAAAGCCCCAATTCAAACTTTCAAAAGCCATGGTTATGATATGCTGTGACTAAAGCAAAGAAGGAGGAATGCTTTTCCCATTTCACTGTGGCTGGCAACAAGGCTGTAGCTGCTCCATTGCTGGTCAGACAGCAAGAGAAAATAAACACCAAGGTACCAGAAGACTTGGTAAGAGGTGCTAAATATGTTACTTCTCCTAAACCAATAACAAGACATCAAGCTAGGAAAATTTTCTTTATTATAAAATGATCCCAGGGCCTGGTGGCATGGCCTAGCGGCTAAAGTCCTCGCCTTGAATGCACCGGGATCCCATATGGGCACCAGTTCTAATCCCGGCAGCTCCACTTCCCATCCAGCTCCCTGCTTGTGGCCTGGAAAAGCAGTCAAGGATAGCCCAAAGCCTTGGGATCCTGCACCCATGTGGGAGACCCGGAGGAAGTTCCTGGCTCCTGGCTCCTGGCTCCTGGCTTCGGATTGGCGCAGCACCGGCCATTGCACTCACTTGGGGAGTGAATCATCGGACAGAAGATCTTCCTCTCTGTCTCTCCTCCTCTCTGTATATCTGACTTTGTAATAAAAGTAAATAAATCTTAAAAAAAATGATCTCAAGATAAATCTCTCACTCCACAATGTTAAACATAACAGGATTAGCAATAAAGATTTACAACTAGACATAGTAACAACAGAACAAGACAGACTCTTAAGAGAATTGAGACAAAAGTATAGGTTCAACAGTATTCCACAGTGCCAGAAAACCTGTTGATTTTGAAAGTATTTAGCAAAATAGCACTTGTGTTTGTAAATAATTCATCACACGATCACACATTGTATCCTTCTCTTTGCACCTACTGAATACTGATCATTTTTATGCATTCTGCACTTTTTTTTTTTTGCAATCTCATAGTTCAGTGTCTTGTTTCAGTCAATTTTGGTGAGAGAAATTCAGAAGCTGCAAGTGCAGTGTTTTAAATGTGACTGTCCAACAGTGATATTTTTCACTATTTGCTGTCTGATACTAATTTTCTCAGTTTTTAGTTTTTTAAAAGATTTATTTAGTTATTTCAGTGCAAAGTCAGATATACAGAGTGGAGGAGAGACAGAGAGGAAGATTTTCTGTCTGATGACTCACTTCCCAAGTGACCTCCAAAGCCTGATTCAAAGCCAGGAGCCAGGAACTTCCTCCAGGTATCCCACATGGATGCAGGAATCCAAGGCTTTGGGACGTCCTTGACTGCTTTCCCAGGCCACAAGCAGGGAGCTGGATAGGAAGTGGGGCTGTTAGGATTAGAACCGACACCCATATGGGATCCCGACGTGTTCAAGGTGAGAACTGTAGCCACTAGGCTACTGCCTTGAGCCTCTAGGCCACTGTGCCGCCCCCCTCCTTTTTTAAAAGTATTTTTTAATGTTTATTTTTACAGCAGAGTATCAGGGAGGGAGAGACAGAGATTGTCTATTTACTGGCTCATCTCAAAAAATGCTGCAACAGCCTGGGCTGGGAAAACCAAATGCCAGAAGCCAGAAGCTTCTGGGTCTCCCATGTGGATATAGGGGTCCAAGGACTTAGGTCACCCTCCACTGCTTTCCTGATCCATAAGCAGGAAACTGGATTAGAAGTGGAGCCGTCATGACTTGAACCCATATCTGTATGGGATGCCAGCACTAAAGGTGGAGGCTTAGCCACTGCTGTCCCCATTCACATGGGCTTTTAAAGCACAGAGGTGCTGGGGTCCGTGCAGTAGGTATGGATGACACGAAGGTGTGAAGAGAACAGCTCCCTGCTTGGCAGGGCCTGGGGAGCTTCCAGCTGTTTGGCAGGGCCCGGCGATTTCTCTCTGACCACCTTGACGCAGTCTCACCCCCTGTTTGCATGGACACTCAAGTATCCCACTAAGAATTCTGTAATCTATTGAGGCATTGTTTGCCCCTGTGAGATGGCTTTGGCAACTACTGTGAGCTTAAGAGTTAATGTTATTGATAATGTCTTAGTGAGTGGGCCTTTAACTGCGCACAGGAGTACAATTAAACCCATGCCATTTCTGGACACCTTATTGTGTGCCTACCCATTGCCCTGAAATCGGGCCCAGACATATAGCATGCCTTCTGGGAAACGGCTTAACAAGAATCTCACAAACTAATGGAAGTGATGGGAGTATGAGCTGAAACTGCTATGGCAAAAATATAGTTGCTGTGACCTTAAAGGTTAACCTGTCCTTGCAACTCTTTAGAGCATAGAAAATGTAGCTGCTTTAGCTGCTTTCATAATCTTTTAACTAGAGGAAATATAGGATGATTCTATTAACATCACAGAGATATACTTTTGATTATTGTTTGATTGCTTATGAGGCGGTAGAGCCTGCAGTCGTAGGGGGATTTAATGTTTGAAACTTTTTGTCTTAGATCCTTATATTTTTTCTCTTTTGATGTATTTCTCCCATTATGTGATAGATAAAGTTGTGAAAATAAAATGTAGTAAGAATGTTTTACTAATTAGTAGGTAACCATCTGTGCCTTGGCCTTGGAGTTCTGGCTGTCACCTAGTGGCCACTTCTGAAGAATGAATAACGGCTTGCTTTAAAGAAACTGATTATAGTAACTTACAGAATTATCTTTAAGAGCACCTGGTTGACCATGAAGTAAAAATTAATTGAACATCTGTGCATGCTGTCTTAGTTCTAAAGTAAAAGATAAAAAATCAAACGTTTGTGCAGAAGCTTGAGAAGGGTTTTGAGTAAATAAAAAGGACAGTTTTTTCCTGAGCTGTTGTGAGAACGCACCAAACGTCTGTGTCTGTGTCTTTCTTTATCGCCGACTCCACGCACCCTTCCCGAGCTCCGAACTCAGCTGGAGCTGGACTCCGGCACAGAGGATTATCTCTAAGACTTCAGATTACTTCTTCTGGCGGAGGGTCACTTCTTTCTCTATTTTTTCTTGAGTTTAGAAGTCTTCTCCTAAGTAGGCCACTATGCTATGTAACTAAAACTTTATTTTACATCCTTCTGTCTTCACAGATACAGACTGATACAGGTCATATTGGGCACATGCCTGCCTGACTCCTCCCTGAGGAGGCCGATATTGTTTAGTAGTAACTGGAAGCCATGCTTAATAAAATTCTCTTGGAATGCACAAACATTTAGCAATTATGAGTACCTTTGCATCAGACATCAGATCCTTGAACTTAGCCATCTTCCCTCTGCATATTTTCTATAGCTATTTTCATTGCTTAATTTAACATTCCAATTTGAATCATACTAACTTAACTGCAACGTATAAAAACTCAGTTTCTTTATGGCTGTCTCCCTTTTCAGGGACTGATCTCAACAAAATTACTTATGGAGTATCTAAACACAAATGTTTCTTATGAATTAGTCTGTTAGATCGGTAGGGAACAAAAACCAGAATCATAATCCAAGTTTACATAATGCTAGTTTTTAGAACTAACCACATATTTACCTAGACCAGCGTTCGTATGGTCTCAAGTTCCTAATTTCAACCTTGAGAGATTCTCATTAATACTTTCTGCAGGGTAGGCTTAATAGTAACAAACCATTTGTGTATAAAGTCTTAATTTCTCTATTTTGAAAGGCAGTTTTACTGAACATAAGATTTTTGTAGACTTTTTGCTTTTCTTAAATATTTTGAATGTATCAACCCACTGCCTTCCAAAATCTGAGAACAAACTTGTTGAAAACCTTATTGAGGACTTCTTGTATGTAACACCTTGCCTTTTTTTTTTTTTTTTTGAAGATTTATTTATGTTTAATGGAAAGGCAGTTCAGACTCATGGCGAGAAGGAGCGAAAGCTCTTCCATCTGCTGATTTACTCCCCAAATGGCTGATAGGCTGATAGGGGAGTGAGCAAAAAAAAAAAAAAAAGTTGAAGCTGAGCCAATCCAAAGCCAGGAACCAGAAGCCTCTTCTAGGTCTCCCAAATGGGTGCAAGGTCCCAAGACTTTGGTTTGTCCTCTGCTTTCCCAGGTCACAAGCAGGGAGTTGGATGGGAACGTGGAGCAGCCAGGACACAAATTGGCACCCCTATGGAATCCTAGCACTTGCAAATCAAGGATTTAGTCATTGAGCCATTATGTCAGGCCCCGAGTTGCTTCTTTGTTGATGCTTTTTTGATTCTGTCTTTTGGTGCTTTGACTGTAATGTGCCTCAAAGTGGGTACCATGGATTCTATCCTACTGGGAACTTATGGAGCTTTTGGCACATCTATGTTCACATATTCATCAACTATCACTGTTTCAAATCTACATTTTTTGCTCCCTGGGATTCCCATAGTGCACATCATGGTGTCCCACAACCCTCTTGGTCTTCATCAGTTTTCCTCTCATTTCATGTTCTTCATATTGGTGATTTCAGTGGTTCTATCTTGAAGGTCCTGGATTCCTATGCCTGTTCAAATGTTTCTGAATCCCACTAAGCAAATATACGTTGTCACATTTTCATCTCTAGAATTTGTTTTGTTTCCTCTTTAACATTTTTATTTTATTCATACAATGTTTCTCCTGACTTGTACATGCCTTCTTTTAGCATCCTGACCATCTTTAAGACAGTGTTTTAAGTCTACCATGAGGATTTAAAGGAAAAATGAATGGGACCTAGTTTTGACTATACTCTGTGGTTTCTCTTGTCTATGAAAATGGTGTTTTGAATGAACAATTGTGGTGGATATGTAGACAAATATGTGAACAGGTTCCCCTGTCTGTGTAATTGCTTTCAATGTCCTGGCCCTTGTATATCTGGCTCTCAAAGGAGAAGAGCACCAAACTTTCAAATATCCAAGAATTATCTTCATTTGAAAGGGAAGGTGCTTTCAACCATCACACTGTCCATCTGTCTACACCCCTAGTTCTCTGATATTTACAATACAGGGTTCTTTTCTATCCTGTTTTATTGTTAGCCAGTACAAGACCATGCTTACCTTGGGGCTGGAAATAGGTGGAAGATTGGAAATGGATCACAACGAACAGTGTACGACACAGGTCTGGCATGGAGGTTTTGGTGTCAGTACCTGGGATTTGTTCTGATGGGATGGGGATTCCCTAGTTGTCGCTTAGCTTTTTTCATCCCTGGTAAGCCACCTGGCCTGTGGTGTAGCCTGTATCTCTCATGAAGCCACTAGCTACCTATTTAGTTCTTTTCCAATATTTTCCTTGAGTTCCTATGGAGTAGGACTTCTCTGAACAATATTTCAAATAATTCACTGGGAAGAATTTTAGGCCCCTTGACTTTATTCTTTGTCTTGTTGGCAAAATGTGAGCCATGTCCCAGTTTTTGGTGGAGACAATGACACACTTCTAACCCACTTAGAATGTGTTATGTGGAGGTGGTCACAGAGTTCTGCTCTTCTCAGCTTGCCTTTTCTGACTTGGTCTCCTCCCCACAAAGCCAAAGTAAGTGTAACTGGGAGCACGATATTCTTAGATTGTAAAGTCAGAACTCTTGTTAACTGAGTGGAATTGGAGTGAGAGCACCAGACTCCTCAGCTGTACTGGTCTGCAATTCAGTCTCTGACAGCTTGCTCTCAGTGTGATATGAGAAATATTAGTGGCCTGTCTCTCCCAGGTACATGCCACATTCCTTGAGTGAGAGATGGGAGATGAGGGAGCTGTGTGCTTGACTGCATCTGTCTTGTGTTACTGTCATACTGAGACAAGAGGGAGAGACTCAGGTCTGGTTCATATATCATACATTCATTGTTCTTTATTTTTTATTTAAATTTTATTTTTGATAATTTTTACATATTTGATTAGGGTACAAAGGGTCAAGGGCTAGTGGAAAGTGGGTAAGACCATTGTGTACACATTCTTTTTTTTCCTTCCAGTATCTGGGGGAAGGGGAGAGATAAGAGGAGAAGCCATACCCAGCCTCCCAACCATTCCAGGGTCCCTGATGTGAGGCATGTTCCGAGGGTCCTGCTCAAATGGTTTTGACAGTTCAACAGTTTTGTATTGCTGCTGATCCTGCCACTCCAATCACGATGACATCTCTCCAGGCTCAACTGACAGTCCACCTTAGAGTCTCCACTTGCCCAGGTATTCACTGCCAACCCCTGGCTGGGGTAGTTGATTGATTTGTTCTGTCCTCCATCCTCTCTTTATGGAACCAGGTTTTCTCTGCAGGCGCCAGTGTTCTGCCAAATCCTTTATGTGCATGTAGACATGCCATCCATGTTCCGTTTAAGCCACTGAGGAGGCCCAGCTGTGACACATGCATTCCATGGTCAGGCCATGGAACCTGCAGTTTTCTCCATGGTTGGAATTCGGAGTCCAGCAGTTCAGTTGGGAGAATGCCAAAGAAATTTCACCTGAGGTGATCCTACACCTGATTCTGTGTGTGCTTGCAATACAGGGTCCAGTACAGTCTGTCACACAAACTGGCCAATGCACACAGTGATAGTTGCAATTGCTGGGTCAGTTGTCTCCAGCCCTGTCTTCTACATAAACTAATCGGTCTTGCAGTCCAGCCTGATCCTGCCAACTGCACGCATAACTCCTATGCAAATGAGTTGGAGTTGAAGCCTAGTCAGAGCCATAGACAATAACCCCCACCAGGCACCGCTGTCCCGGTTCCTGTGCTTGCCAGCATGTACAGCAGACTGGTCCTGTCTGTCCCACATCCCATTCAGTTCTCATACATGCCAGTAGGCATTGAAGCCTAGGTCAACCCTACTAGCCCCCATATCCAGCCATGGTGGAAACCTAACATAAGAACCCAGACCTGGAGCTTGCTGGGGGAGAGGCACAAGTGACTGCAAACAGAGAGAGGTGTACCAACCATGATAAGTAAAATCAAACTGTAGACCTGTAGGTGACACAGCTTAGAAACCTGCCCTGGGCCAGATGCAGTGGCCTAGTGGCTAAAGTCCTCATATTGAACATGCTGGGAACCCATGTAGCATCGGTTCTAATCCCAGCAGCCCCATTTCCCATCCAGCTCCCTGCTTGTGGCCTGGGAAAGCAGTCGAGGACGGCCCAAAGCCTTGGGACCCTGCAACCATGTGGGAGACCTGGAAGAAATTATGATCACCTGGCTTTGGATTGGTGCAGCACCAGCTGTTGAGGCCGCTTGGAGAGTGAATAATCAGATGGAAGATCTTTCTGTCTCTCCTACTCTCTGTATATATATAACTTTTCAGTAAAAATAAATCTTAAAAAAAAAAAAACTTGCCTCCAAGGAGAAGAATCTGATAACAAGAGCAAAAGGGACAAAGGCACTATGGATATTATTTAAGACTCCCCTGCAAAGGAGCAAAAGCCTTCACCAACCTCAGAATTAACTGTGGAATATATTGAAAACAATGGGGAATAGAGAATTCAAAATACTTGTTATAAAGCTTTTTATCAACAATGAAAAGCACATAAAATAGGTGTTTAAGAAATTTAAGCAATATGGCACACATGAAATGAATCCAATGAAAGCTGATATATTAGAAATGAGTACTATGAAGCACATTGAAAGTACAGTGGAGGGCCCAGCAGCATGGCCTAGTGGTTAAAGTCTTCACGTTGCATGTGCCGAAATTACATATGGGCGCCGGTTCTAATACCAGCAGCTCCACTTCCCATCCAGCTCCTTGCTTGTGGCCTGGGAAGGCAGTTGAGGATGGCCCAAACCCTGCACCTGCGTGGGGAGACCAGGAAGAGGTTCCTGGTTCCCGGCTTCGGATTGGTGCAGCACCGGTTGTTGCGATCACTTGGGGAGTGAATCATCAGATGGAAGATCTTTCTGTCTCTCCTCCTCCCTGTATATTTGACTTTGTAATAAAAATAAATAAATCTTAAAAAAAAAAAAAGTATAGTGGAGAGTCTCCAAAATAGGATGAAGCAAGCAGAAGAAAGAATCTCAGAATTGGAAGATATTTCCTATCACCAGGGGGAAACAAACAGCTGGAAGCAGAGCTGGGTCTAGCTAAAAGAAGCATTCAAGAATTGAAAGACACTACTAAAAGGCCAAATGTAAGAGTTATGGGAGTCCCAAAAGGTGCAGAAAGAGAAGCTGGGTTTACAAATGTATTTAATGAAATAATAAAGGAAAATTTCCCTAATCTAGAGAAAGACTGGCAAACAACATCCAAGAGGGGCACAGATCACCCAACAGAGTTCACCAGAGCAATCTTCATCAAGACACATGATAACCAAGCTCTCTTCAGTCGAACGTAATGAAAAGAGCCTTAAATGAGCATGTGGAAAAAAATCTATTGACATATAAAGGAATGCCCATTAAACTCCTAAGAGACCTCTCACAGGAAACTCTACAGGCCAGAAGACAATGGAATAACATATTCCAGAATCTAAAAGTAAGATTGTCAGTCCAGGATAACATAGCCAGGAAGGCTGCCCTTTGTCTTTGAAAATGAAATAAAATTCTTCCACAGCAAAGCAAAGTTAAAAGAGCGTGCCTCTTCCAAACCTACCCTGCAAATGGTACTTCAAGATGTTCTCTTCACAGAGAAGAGAAATAGCCTCCACCAAAACGAAAGGCAAATGTGAAGGGCACCCCAGTAAAACAACAACAGAAAACTAAACCAATGAACAACCCATTGCTAAGATGACAGGACCAAATTACCACCCATTCATATTAATGCTGAATGTGAATGGCTTATTCTCATCAATCAAATGTCAGAGATTAGCAGACTGGATTAAAAAAAGAACAACTATTTGTTTCCTACAGGAGACATATCTCAGCAACAAAGATCAGCAAACTGTATCTCATGGATTTTGATTTTTAAAATTTAGTTTCACTGACTCATTGATCATACAGTAGCATCATTTTCTTCAAGAAGGTTCTTGATTTTCTTTTACATCTCTTCAGTGACACTAGTCATTCAATAGCATATTATTTAACTTTACGATGTTTTTATTTTCTTTCTTCCTGTTGTTGATTTTGTGTTGTGGCTTTTCATTTAAAGGGATGTATAGTAACTGTAATGGAGACTATCATATCCAGATGTGAGCATACAATGCAGTATGCGTCCCTACTTCCAGATCAAAGATGGACTCCCAATGAAACTGTTAACCATGTCTTGACAGTAGGATGCTGAACTCTGCCATTATCCATGTCCACAGTGATGGATATAGGACTGTTTATGAAGAACTATACCATAGTAATGATACCAGGGAACTCAGTGGGGTAGGGGAATGGGATTTGGGAAGGGAACAGAGTACATCCCAGGGCCTATGGAAATGTATCATAAAATGATAATAATAAAAAGGAAGTAAAAAACATTTAAAATAGAAAAAATTAGCCTGATTCTAGGTTTATAGAATTTCAAGTATCACCTGTAGTTGCCTTGGCAGGGTCAGATCAAACGATTTTATAGGCCAGATGGTTCCTCAGTCCTGAAGTATAGCTGTTAGAAATTAGTAGCAACTATATTATTTTCCTGATTTTCTCACATATATAAGGTTAAGTGGAGGGCCTAGGACTTTGGCATAGGAGTGTTGAGCCTCCATCTGTGATGTTAGCATCCCATATTGGCACCGGTGCAAGCGCTGCCTGCTTTACTTCCTGCCCAGCTCTCTTTATAACCTGGGAAAGTAGCGGACAATGGTTTAGGTCCTTGGTTCCCTTGCAAACTTGTGGGAGACCCAGCGAAAGCTCTAGGCTCCTTGTTTCAGAGAAGCCCAGCTATGGCCACTGCAGCAATTTGAGGAGTGAACCAAGTGGAAGATCCCTCTCTGCCTCTCTGTAAAATCTGCCTTTCTCAAATAAAATCTTTTAAAAAATATGTAAAAATAGAAAACCTGATTTTCAGGGAATATTAGCTTATTTCTGTGGTAAAGTCATGTCAATGATTTTAATTAGTATTTTTGGAGACTTCAGTTTCTCACCCTCACTTATTAAACTCCCTGCATGGTATTTCCTGTTTAAAGTATTTCACAACCTCCTATATCCTGTTGTTCTCAACTTATTGATATTCAGATAAAACATGCTGCTCATCACCACCACAAACATTAAAATCTGAAAAACTTAGATATGAAGATTTGTTTTTTTTCCAATAAGAAAAAAATTATAGCTTCTAAATTTCTAGCCATACCAGTTCTACCCTGATCTAATTTCAGTAATAGTAAGTTGCAATTCATATCAGTACAATTTTGCATGTAATAAACATTTTATTAATATCTGAAATATAATTGACTTAAAATTCAAATGCCCATTGAAACCAAGATTTCAGTGTGTGTTAGTCAACAGTATACTATGTGTTAGCCAACGGTATACTATGTGTTAGCCATAGGTATACTACGTGTTAGCCAACGGTATACTACGTGTTAGCCAACGGTATACTATGTGTTAGCCAACGGTATACTCTGTGTTAGCCAACGGTATACCATGTGTTAGCCAACGGTATACTACGTGTTAGCCAACGGTATACTATGTGTTAGCCAACGGTATACTCTGTGTTAGCCAACGGTATACTCTGTGTTAGCCATAGGTATACTCTGTGTTAGTCATAGGTATACTCTGTGTTAGCCAACGGTATACTCTGTGTTAGCCAACGGTATACTCTGTGTTAGCCAACGGTATACTATGTGTTAGCCATAGGTATACCATGTGTTAGCCAACGGTATACTATGTGCATGTGTTAGTGTTGTGTATGAGTGTTACAGTGTGCATGGAAAAAAGTCCAGTCTGGATAAGCCATGAACACAAACTTAACCACCAAGTAATTCCTGTTCTGGTTCTATCCCACCAGTGCCTGGGAGAGGACCCATTGGTTCTATTTTTTTTTTTAAGATTTATTTGTTTATTGGAAAGTCAGATATACAGAGAGGAGGAGAGATAGAGAAGAAGATCTTCCATCTGATGATTCACTCCTCAAGTGAGCACAACGGCCGATGCTATGCCGATCTGAAGCCAGGATCCAGGGACTTCTTCCAGGTCTCCCACACGGTGCAGGGTCCCAAAGCTTTGGACCATCCTGGACTGCTTTCCCAGACCACAAGCATTGAGCTGGATGGGAAGTGGAGCTGCTGGGATTAGAACTGGCACCCATATGGGATCCCTGCGCGTTCAAGGCGAGGACTTTAGCTGCTAGGCCATGCTGCCGGGCCCGGACCCATTGGTTTTAATTAGTTTAGTTTATGGGGATGAGTATTGTTTTTAAAAGAAGGTAGTAGTGAAAAAAATAAATCAAAATTACAGATAACTGTTAAGCACTGTTTCATTACACAGAATCTCACATAAAACTATTGTTACACATGCTTGTGTATTAAAAACACACCAAATACTTGCACTTACTCCTCACATCCATTGCTCTTCCCTCAATGTAGCCCTCTCAGTTAAGTCTTTCCTCTCCATTCTACCCCAAAATCACACATACCTCTATTTGTATTATTCTTTTATCACCATCATTTCTTTTGCAAATGTATTTTTGTGTGTGTATTGAAGGCTTGATTTTTGCCAAACTACAGCTGAAATATACTTTCTCGATGTGATTGCTGGCAGCAACAAAGACACAAATAATCTCATCTCCAATAAAAATCCTAGGATAGGATCTCACTGGCTGATTTTGCAACCACTCACCACCTCCTGGAATACAAAGGCAGGACTGGTCAAGGGTCAGCCCTGTGGGCACAAGTGCAAATTTTACCATCAGAAGAAGGTAGAAAAGTTGCAAGGAGTAAACAAAATCAGCTACCACAACACATTACATCAAATGCATGATTCTGTCATCAAATCAGTAACAAAGGGAGTAAATTAGTGCCAGAGACAGTTGACTATTTACCCATAGAAACATCAGGGAGGGGCCAGCACAGTGGTGTAGTGAGTTAATTCCCCGCTGGTGCCACCAGCATCCCATATGGGCACCGGTTTGTCATGGTTGCTCTACTTCTGATCCAGCTTCCTGCTGGTGGCTCCAGAAAGCAGTGGAGAATGACCCAAATCACTGGGTCCCTACACCCATGTGGGAGACTCGCCAGAAGCTCCTGTCTTCCAGTTTGGACCAGCTGAACTCTGGCTACTACAGCCATCTGGAGAGTGAACCAATGCACAGAAGATCTATTTCTGCCCCTCTGTCTCTCAGCAACTCTATAAAGTAAAATAAATAAATCCCTAAAAATGTATATGAACACCATGAACACATGAATAATATAATCTGACACATTGTCCACTCATACACGTCAGAGCAGATGTACCTGCCACAGTCCCTGGTTCTGAAAGGAGCTTAGTTATACTGGTACAAAAGCACAATGAAGCAGAATTACTTAATTTTCAACTATAGAGTAACTTTATTTTTCATACTCTTGAAAAAACATAATAACTTACAGAAATGAAAACGCAAGTTTACTTGTGCTGCTTTTTTGTTCATTTTCTCTGCCCAGACTCTTTCCACCCTCTTCACCCATAGGGGCTCACCTGCAGACACATCTGGTTGGCTTCTCCAAAGGAAGGCTGGTAACCTGGAGCCCCAATTCTCTAAGGACAATCTCTGCTCCACAATGGTGACTCAGTGGACTCTGGTACCATCTACCCTTGCCCCTAAGGTCTCAGAGTGGCAGTGGCCTCCTGCTGATGCCAGCCTCTGGGTATTAGAACATCCCTTGTTTCCAGCCCATACCTCTGTACTGTCTGTCATTAAAATCCTTTATTTGAGAGCCCCTTATTTTCCCCACCACAATCACTCATGATTGATACAAATAGTTAAGCCTGTATCAACTTGTCAAAACAGTTCTTCCCCCCAAACACTGTATAGAATACTAACTTATAAAAAGGTTCCTGTAAGTCAGCTGGATTCTTTAGACAGCCCATTATTATCGCAGGTAGAGAGGAAGTGCAGGCAGCTCAGTGACGTCTCCTCTGAGCCAGCTTTCTCCACCTGTGCACTGTTGTCTTGAGTTTCCTGTCCCTCAGGGTCTCAAACATCCGTCAACGTTGCAGACATGAAGTGGTCCAGCACAGGAGGGACAGTCCTCTCGTGTCTTGGATCTTCTTATGCCTGATAACATCTAACCGCTGAGCTCTTCCTCAGAATCACTGGAGTATTTTCCAAACGTGCTCACCCTTCAAAATCATTAGAATTCAATTTCCATGATTTACTTTGAGTCATTTTGGTTTACCACCTAAACTACGCAGGGACAGGCTGGACAAGAGGTAAGCTTAGCTCAGCAAGGAAGAAGTAGGTCCAGTGAAGCCCAGGAAACCACAACAAAGAAGGCAGAGACATTACATTATGCTCTATGGCACTAACACACACAAATATTGGGTTACACGTATGTTTACAAAGACACTAACTACAGTGAAATATCACAAATACAAAATGGACATTTCATTCCACACACGACTCTTTATTTGTAGAGTGCAATGAGTATCACTGCTTATCACTGATGCTTAACTCTGCACAATTTATGTCAACGCCAATCTCATTAGTAGCGATTACATTATTGGCTGACCTAGAGGTAGCTTAAAGACCTTGGAAAAATATATTTGACTTCTCTATCGAGAATAGTTTGGTAGTTATGGCCATATTCATTCATCTTTGCCAGGCAACAGAAAAGGCAGGTGACAGCTGTGAAATGTCATTTCACTTTAAAAGTACTGGCCAAGTTACCAAGTCTGATGCGCCAGAGAACAGGACTGATTCAGAGGTAGTTAAAAACCTCCCAAAAACATTGTTTTGGCTTTGCTAAAGAGGCAGTTAAGTAATAATGGCCATAGCCATGTCAGGAAATAGAAAATGGGGCATGTATGCTGTACTTTAAGGCTGCCAAATATATTTTCACGTGCACAGAGAGAGGTGTGTTGGCAAGTTTTGACAACGGGTTCACTAAGAAAATAAAACCCATAGTATGTCATGTTTGCCAATTTCCATGGTGTAAATATTCCCATTAAGGCCAAGCCACCAGTGAATTGGCACTGACTAATGAAATGAGGAAGAGAAATGCTACAGCATAATAGTTATACTATTTTGACAATACAGATTTGGTAATAAACAACAGATAGTAATAGTGACCTACAGTCAAATACTTGGGAAGTGATTGATGACTGTTGAATTCTCATTACCTTTGTTTTAAATATAACTTAGTTATAAGTCTATATAATTTTGAATAATGACTGTTTAACTGGCTCACGAAAATCGTGAAAATTTATCAGCAGCACTTTTATGTTAGTGTTAGATCATGCTAGCACATCACTCACTATGTTTAATTATGTCAGTACAAATAATATTTACATATAATATGCATATATACATACTCATATACACACATACATACACACACATATCAAGCTAGAAAGATACTGGTGTTATCTAACATGGAAAATATTAATAAATACCATAGTCAGCACTCAACTAGGGTTCATATTTTTTCCTCACATAAAGTCTTTCCACATGTATACTTCATGCTGTTGTCATTCAATTTTTTTAAACTTCGGATTCCACTGAGAACATGGATATGAATAAATATTGCCCACTGTGTGTATGATACAATTTTGGTATCATCTGGAATGTAACACCAAATAACATAAATTCCAGATAAAAGTGTTTTTGTTTTTTTTAAACTACATAGCTTAAATGAACAGATTTCTCCTCAGCACGCATTAATGACAAGCGTTAATTCTGGAACACTCTCGTATATTCCAACAAGGTGTCATTTTCTAGTAACTTGTGACAATCTTTGGTTTTCTCTCATTTGTAAAAACTACACGTGACAGACTGTATGAAGGTGTCGCACGTTCAGGATGCTGAAAGAGCTTTCACTCTGGTGTGAATTCTCTGATGTTTTGTGAGCACCGATCGCTGGCTGAAGGTCTTGCCGCATGCAGTGCACTCATAGGGCTTCTCCCCTGTGTGAGTCCTCTGGTGTTTGGTGAGAGCTGATTTTTCACAGAAGGTCTTCCCACACTCATTACACTTATATGGCTTCTCCCCCGTGTGGGTTCTTTGATGTACAATGAGATTTGACTTCACACAGAAGGATTTCCCACATTCACTACAGATAAAGGGTTTCTCCCCAGTGTGAGTCCTTTGATGGACAGTTAGGGCAGACCTGTGGCAGAAGGACTTCCCGCATGCATTACACTCATAGGGTTTCTCCCCTGTGTGTGTTCTTTGATGCTCCGTGAGGTTTGACTTCACACAGAACGTTTTCCCACATTGCTTACATTCGTAGGGTTTCTCTCCTGTATGGGTTCGCTGATGGTTGGTCAGGTGTGGTTTCTGGCAAAAGGCTTTCCCGCATTCGTGACATTCATAGGGCTTCTCCCCGGTGTGAGTTCTCTGATGCTGGGTGAGGTTGGACTTCTCCCAGAAGGTCTTCCCACAGTCACCACATTCAAAGGTTTTTTCTCCCGAGTGGCCTCTTCGAAGGTGGCTAATATGTGACTTTTTCCTGAAATTATTCCCATTTTCTTTGTAGTCGTAGGCCTTTTGCTTCATAGGTGCTATCTGATGTTTAAAGAGGGGTGATTTTTCCCAAGTTTTGTCACTCACTTTGTATTCTTGAGAAATCTTTCTTGAGTAGGCTCCCTGGGGGATAATAAAAGTTGAATCATCACAGAAGATTTCATCATACTCATTATAGTCGTAGGGACTGTGCGCTGTGGGAGCCCTCTGATGTCCAAATCTTAAATCCACGTAGGACTTCCCACACACGCTGCATTCGTCTGGCTCCATTTCCAAGTGGGTTCTCTGTGACCCACTGAGTTTTAAATCACCTGTGAAGGTTCTGCCACATTCACTGTACTTACAGGCTGTCTCCCCCAGCTGAGATCTCTGACTTGTCACAAAGGCTGCCTCCTCATGGAAGCCTTGTCCGTTTTCACCATACTGAAAAGGCGGGTCCAGGACTGGCTGAGCGAGAGCATGGCGATGACTTAGGACGTTTCTTTTTTGTAAGTATTTACAAGATTTTCCTCCAGCAGCAATTTTCTCATGCTTAATATCAAGGAGTAACTTCTCACATACATTAAATTCATTGGGCTTCTTTCGGGAATAGTTCTTTTTACCGCCAAGTAAGCCTGAAATATTTTTCAAGCTCACTTCACATGAGTCACAGATTTTACAGGGAAAATTTCTGGAAGAAACAAGGTCTGTGCCCAGACTGGAAGTTCTCCGTACTCTCACACCACTTTCCACACTTCCGGCTTTGTTGGTGGTAAATACGAGCTGCCAAAAGTGTTCATTTTGATTTTCTTGGTTGCTTTCTTTTGGGTCATCAGCTTTCCATTTCCTTTCTGGAAACAAGAAAAATAACCACATCTGATGTCTCTTAATACATTTCTGACAGAAATGCACTTTCACACAAACTATTTAGTTTTAGTTTGCTGGCATAAACCTAATCCAAGAATGTATTTCCTTTACCCTTTTGTTCTGAGAGAAACACAAACTTGCTGCAGTGAAAACCAGGAGGAAAAAACAGCAAAGGTATTTTTGCGTGTGAAATATATAATCTTCAAAACTATACAGAAAAGACAAAATAAGGTTTCAAAGCACAGGAAATGGAAATAATTGATTCGGAAATAGGGTACCTCATAGAGTCCAGGGATAGCCTCGCATAGACAGTGAGCACTGAATAAAGCAACAGTGAAGCCTGGGAAATAAGCATTTCTTGTTTAAGGATGAATGACAGCGGATGGAAACAGAACAGTGCGCATACATCACTGGGGTGCGAGGCTCACCAGGGGAAAGAGTTTTCTTCAGTTCTACATAGAAACATCAACTTCGGGAAATAAAAAAAATTTTTTAAAGTTCAAAAGTAGCCTGAAAGCCCAGGATTGGTTTTGTCTTTATCGACAAGGAATAATTCTTTTTAAAGACTCTAGAAAAAAACAAAGAGACCAAGTAAACTTAGGACATGATAAACAGAAGAAAGGGGTTTTCTGAGAGTTGCTCAGGAACAGCGCAGGGTTCTCCTCAGGACTGGCAGAGGCAGACCATGACACACACACACTCGGCTTCTCACGGCCTCACTACTGCCGGGGAGACACGGCTTACACACTCAGTGTTTCCCAGCCTGACTACTGTGGTGGAACTGCACACCTCTGTTGACACCTAGGCTTTGAAATCCGCTTTTGCAGCCAGGTTCTCCTTCAATATCTCAACTCATGCTGGGTTTCTGCTTTCTTTGAGGCTCTTGGCTCTTGCTTCTCTAGATGGCAGAGACCTTCAGATATCTTTTACCCTAAACGCTCTTGCTACACTTCAATTTTAGACAGAAAAACTAACCAACAAAAAGTATCTACAATGAAGCTAACTAGGTCTAAATGAACTCTAAAGTGTCATACACACACACAAAAGAAAAGCATTTATGAGTAGGACTAACATATGGAGATGTGTCTGAGGCTGTGAGAAAATGTGTCATTTCCAAAATTTTGGAGTTAAATATAGAAACTTCTAAAAATATTCTGGAGGTAAGCAAACCGTAAACCAGTATGTTGTTATTCCCTTTGCCTTTCTTATGCTGTGAACTCACTAACTCACCTGGGTGGCTGGGACCTGGGAAGCCCTTCTCTAGCATCCAGGGCTCTTCTCCTTGCTCGATCTTGAAGATCACTTCTGGTTTATTAATGCAATACCCTGTTAAGAGAAAATAACACAGAACTGGGGCTACATAGCTTGGGTTCAGGTGCTGAATAAATGAAGGGAAAGGAAGGTATCATTTCAAGAGCTGCTCCAAAAACCAGTCACCATTGGGGTCAATACATTTTTTTGAAGATTTATTTATTTGTTTGTTTTTATTGGAAGGTCAGATGTACAGAGAGGATGATCTTCTGTCTGATGATTCACCCCCAAGTAATCACAATGGCCAGAACTGAGCCAATCTGAAGCCAGGAGCCCAGAACCTCTTCCGAATCTCCCACATGGGTGCAGGGTCCCAAGGCTTTGGGCCGTCCTCGACTGCTTTCCCAAGCTACAAGCAGGGAGCTGATAGGAAGCAGGGCTGCCAGAATTAGAACTGACACCCATATGGGATCCCAGCACTTTCAATGAGAGGACTTTAGCCACTAGGCTACCGCGCTGGGCCCAACAACAGATTTTTTTTAAAACTTCATTTTAATGGCAGAGTTACAGAAAGTGAAAGGGAGGAAGACATCCAGGAAGAGAGAGGCAGAGAGGGGCCTTCCATCCATTGGTTCACACCCCACATGGCCCAGCTGGACCGGGCTGGGCCAGGCCAGGCCAGGCCAGAGTCAGGAGCTCCCTCTGGATTTCCCAACACAGGTGCAGGGGCCCAATCCCTTGGTCCATCCTCTGCTGCCTCCCTAAGAACATTAGCAGGAAGCTGGATTGGAAGCGGGGCAGCCAGGACCTGAACCACAGCCAACAGACGATGCCAGCGGTCCAGGTTATAGCTTAGCCCCCCATACCACAGCACTGGCCCGAGAACACACTCTCAATGGTAAGCAAGAAGAATCTCAGTGCCTTGAATCTCAAGCTCTATCAACAGAAAATAAGAGGACACTCCTATGTTCCAGTAACTAAGAAACACATGCTTTAGGTAAGCACGGGGAGAAGCGCACCATTACCTATGGAGACAAGGTTGTTGTAGTTTTCCAGGATCACATCTCTGTAGAGTACCCTCTGAGCAGGGGCCAGCAGATACCATTCTTCCTGGCTGAAGTCCACGCACACATCCTTGAACGACACTTGTTCCTGTAAGAGTACAGTCCTTTGCTAAATCAAGTGCTCAGAACTTCACGCTGGAGGAAAGATGTTAAGAGAACTAAGCTCTTCAGAGTTGTCAAATAACATCATTTAGGCTATTTCCTTTTTTTGCTAGACTCTGTAGAATAACATAAAATATCTTGTACAAACTAAGTTTCTACTAAGGACCTGGAATTGTCCTTGTAGCTGCAAATAATATTGACAAAAACAACCGGACTTCCTGTTGTTAAGACGCCAAGCTCTATTAAGGAGATAGTAACGGTGAATAAAGCAGACACTCGGGGAAGTAGTAATGAAAGCATATTGGCGTTACGGAAGGAAAGTTCCTTCATGTTATCTTTTAAATTACCGAGCTAATTTTCATGAGAAAATAAAACTTTGTTGTTAAAGAAAAGGGGGATTAAAATTACAAAGGTGCACATTTTGACCAAGCTTAGCCCAAGACTGACTGATGAAGCTGACTGTCCTGCAGCCCAGCTGACGGCTGAAGAAAAGCATCTTTCTCTGTTTGAATAGCTCATCTGGGAACCCCTGCCAAGCCTTTTGTCACAGGATGTTTAGCATCCAGTAAAAAATCATCCATGATATGTGAGAAGACAGGAATGAGGACAAAACTAGTAAAAGCAGCCCACTGGTGAATCAAATACAGGAATTAACAAGAACTTTGAAATGAATTGTGATTAGTATACTCAATGAATAGAAGAAAACACGAACAAAATGCATGAGAATGTGGGAGAAATTTAATAGGTGTGTTGCATGCAAGCTGTGCTTATTAAACAGGCCCGAGACGATAAGACGTAGTTTGAATCACCCTTGAATAGCATCGGGAATCCTGGGTTTCAGCAGGGCTTTCCCTGTATCGTTCCCCGAAACCAGTTGTTCCTGAGCCCCAGTGAGTCCTATACACAACACAAATGAATGCATGTATTCCTTCTGGGAGGCTGGAATTTTGGTGCAAGTGAGATAGAGTGTCGTTACATCAATAGTCCTATCCTACAGGAAATGTTTAATGGGTGAAATGATTAAAGTTGTTTTAAGAAATAAAGAGCTTGGGCCTGGCGGCGTGGCCTAGCAGCTAAAAGTCCTGGCCTTGGACGCACCAGGATCCCATATGGTCGCCGGTTCTAATCCCGGAAGCTCCACTTCCCATCCAGCTCCCTGCTTGTGGCCTGGGAAAGCAGTCCAGGACGGTCCAAAGCCTTAGGATCCTGCACCTGTGTGGGAGACCTGGAAGAAGTCCCTGGATCCTGGCTTCAGATCGGCATAGCATCGGTCGTGGTGGTCACTTGGGGAGTGAATCATCGGAGGGAAGATCTTCCTCTCTGTCTCTCCTCTTCTCTGTGTATCTAACTTTACAATAAATAAATAAATCTTTAAAAAAAAAAAAGAAAAGAAAGAAAGAGCTTTAATAAATTAACTGTATGTGTGGTGAGGTATGGGTTTGTAAATACATATCTAGCATTTTGTGGCTTTGGGTTTTTTTTTAAACCCTATTTTTTTTTTCCTAAATTAATTTTTTTAAAAAGATTTATTTATTTATTGGAAAATTAGATATACAGAGAGGAGGAGAGACAGAGAGGAAGATCTTCCATCTGATGATTCACTCCCCAAATGAGCGCAACGGCCGATGCTATGCCGATCTGAAGCCAGGATCCAGGAACTTCCTCGAGGTCTCCCCCAGGGGTTCAGGGTCCCAAGGCTTTGGGCCATCCTCGACTGCTTTCCCAGGCCACAAGCAGGGAGTTGGATGGGAAGTGGAGCTGCTGTGATTAGGACTGGTGCCCATATGGGATCCCGGTGCATTCAAGGCGAGGACTTTAGCCACTAGGCCACTCTGCTGGGCCCTCCTAAATTAATTTTTAAGATAGAGTTATTTAGTTACACAGAGAGAGGGAAAGACAGAGACAGAGAATCGGCTGATTTACTCCCCACATGGTCAGGTCAAAGCCAGCAGCTTGCAACTCCATCCTGGTCTCCCACCCATGTGCAGGAGCCCAAACACCTACTGTCCTCTGCTGCTTTCCTAGTTACACTAATAGCGAACTGGATCAGTAGTGGAGCAGCTAGGATTTTAACTGGTGCTCATATGGGATGTCAATGGGGCAGGCAGTAACAATCCAACTGCGCTGTGACACCGAGCCTGTAAAGGAATTCAGGAGAGAACGGTCTTCCATCCAGTGCTTCATTCTCCAAATGACACATCTAGCTGATCCAGGCAGAAACCAGGAGCCAGGAACTCTACCAAGATCTCCAGGCACAAACACTCGGGCTGCCATCTGCTGCCTTCCCAAGTGCACTGGCAGACAGATGGACTGGAAGGAGAGTAGCCAGAACACAGACCAGCACTCTGATGTGAGACGCCAGCACCACACTGTGTTCCAACACTAGCTACTCAAAGTATTTTTCTCAAGCAGAAATTAGCAGAATAGATTTAAGAAAAAAGTCACCTTCACATAGTTCAGTGACTCTCAAATAAGAATACAGTTATTAGTTAACAAAAAATAAATTTTAAGTAGCTAGACAAAAGAGGCTGCCAGTATGGGTGCAGTGGCAAACCAGATAAAGCCACGGTTTGGGACATCTAACTTTCCTATGGGTGCTGGAGAGCCTGGCTGAAGTCTTGCCTCCATTTCTATCCAGCTTCCTGCAGACGCACTTGAGAGGCGGTAGATGATGGCTCAAATACTTGTGCCCATGCCACCCACGTGGGACAGCCACACAGAATTCCTGGCTTCTGGTGCTGGCTGGTCCATTCCAGGATATGGTGGGTGTCTGATCACTGAACAGCAGTCACTGTGCCTTCCAAATAATATATCAGTCTTTAAAAAAGGACTGCTACATGGGGTCTTGAGTGCAGTGAGCTAGGACTCTGCCTGTGACACTCACATCCTGTAACGGCATTGGTTTGAGCTGCAGATGCTCCACTTCCAATCACACTCCCTGGGTATAGCCTGGGAAAACAGTGGAAGATGGCGTAAGGCCTTGGATCCCTGCACTCAGGTGGGAGACCCAGGAGCAGCTCCAGATTGGCTCAGCTCTGGCTGTTGTGACCATTTGTGGAGTGAAGCAGTGGATGGAATATATATCTTGACTTTCCTCTCTTTGTAACTCTGCCATTTCAATAACAATAAGTGAATCTTAAAAAAAAAGTCTGGGGCCCGGCGCAGTGCAGTGGTTAAGGTTCTCGCCTTGCACACCCGGGATCCCATAAGGGCGCCAGTTCTAATCCCGGCAGCCCTGCTTCCCATCCAGCTCCCTGCCTGTGGCCCGGGAAAGCAGTCGAGGACGGCCCAAAGCTTTGGGACCCTGCACCCGCGTGGGAGACCTGGAAGAGGCTCCTGGCTTCAGATTGGCATAGCATCGGCTGTTGGGCTCACTTGGGGAGTGAATCTTCGAATGGAAGATCTTCCTGTCTCTCCTCTCTGTATATCCGCCTTTCCAATAAAAACAAACAAATAAATCTTTTAAGAAAAAAAGTCTGCTACCCACTCAGTACAAACATGGACAAAAATAAATGACTGCCCAATGTGGTGGCTCAGTGGCTAAATCCTTGCTTGCACATGCTAGGATCTCAGATAGAGGCCAGTTTGGGTCCTGGCTGTTCCACTTCCCATCTAACTCCCTGCCTGTGGCCTGGGAAAGCAACAGAGGACAGCCTAAAGCTTTGGGACCCTGCACCCATGTGAAAGACCCAGAAGAAGCTGCTGGCTCCTGGCTTCAGATTGACTCAGCTCCAGCCATGGTGGCCATTTGAGGAGTGAATCATTGGATGGAAGATCTTTCTGTCTCTTCTCTTTTATAAATCTACTCTTTTATTACTGTAAATAAATCTTTTTAAAAATGACTATTTTAAAATAATCGGAAAAAATAGACTGAAAAATAGGCCCTATGTTTAGCAAAAATAGAAGAATAAAACTATTCAGGAAGTTTTAGACAATTACTACCAATAGGTATGCACTGTAATAAACACAAAAGAGATTTTTCAGGTAGAAAAATGACCCAAGCTAGAAAAAGGTAGGATGGACTGAATAATCTAGAAAGACTATGTAGAATTACAACTCATGACAACACCAAGACCCCAAAGCTAAGCAGGATAAAGTGGAGCAAACACCTTTAAAGGTTTAAGTTCCAGGTAGTGGAAAGAATCTCTCATACGTTATACGTTATTGTAGTAAGGGAAAATTGCTTCTAGGATAACCACAAAAGAATATCACAACAGACCCAACAGAATATTCATGCACTGCTTTTGGCAAAGTAAACAGTACAGTCATTTTGGAATTCTTAATTGTAACTGTCAAAGCTGAACACCCACCTATGTGTGAGCAAAAACCCTTGTGTACATTCCTAGAAGTAGTGCATAAATCCTAAAACTGTAAAAATTCCAAATTGAAAGTATCCATACACTGAAAACAGCCTTGATAATCATTCCACAGAATATTCAAAGATGAGAATGACTGATTTACAATTACATAAAATAATACAGATGGAGCTCATATTAATCTAACAAGCCTAACACCAACAGGAGCCAGATGAAAAAGTATATTCTTTTTCTTTTTTTTAAAGATTTATTTTTATTATTTTCTTATTGGAAAGGCGGATATACAGAGAGGAGAGACAGAGAGGGAAGATCTTCCGTCCAATGATTCACTCCCCAAGTGAGCACAACAGCCGATGCTATGCCGATCCGAAGCCAGGAGGCTTCTCCCAGGTCTCCCACGCGGGTGCAGGGTCCCAAAGCTTTGGGCAGTCCTCGACTGCTTTCCCGGGCCACAGGCAGGGAGCTGGAAGGGAAGCGGGGCTGCTGGGATTAGAACCGGCGCCCATATGGGATCCCGGGCGTGCAAGGCGAGGACTTTAACCACTTGCGCCACCGTGTCGGGCCCCAAAAAAGTATATTCTTATAGAACCATTCATGTTGATAAAGCTCAACACCAGCCAACACTGTCTTCAGAAAAGTGAATGGAAGGGCACACTTGAGGTGTCTGGATTCCTGACAGCATGCAGCTCTTCTCCCTGGTACTAATCATGTACCTGTATTCAGCTTACAGGCAGTTGTTGACCATACACTTCTGATTTATATATGTCTCTGTATGTGAATTTGATAAAGAGAGGGGAAAGCTGAGACGTTTTTCCTACCCCACACTATGGATGTCAACCCAAATCCCAGGTTACGACCTGTCCTTCTAACCAATTGGCTGTAAGTGGGAAGGAAGGATCCCAAGATTCCCTCTTTGGGTCCGATCAGTTTGCCAGAGTGGCCTGTACAATTCAGGTAGACACTTAGCCATGTCTATCAGTGATCATAGACACTTTAGAAGGAGACATATGAACATCTTTTTTCCGGCTTAAGAAGAGATGCACTGGGTAAAGCAAGTGGGGAGGAGCCCAGAGCTTGTGCCCTCTCCTGGGCATCACCATCAGGTACTGGAAGCTCTCTGAATAGTATCCTTTATGGTCTTCATGGAGGCATCACTGCATGGGCATGAAGGATTAGCTTACTGCCTGCTGGTGATCAACAAAGCCTTCCGTCCCTCTTCCCCTCCACAGAGGCTTAGAGGTACAGCCCAAAGCCCCAACCCTCCAGACATGCCAATCTCCATCCTGAAGCTATGTGCAGACCTCAAGCCAACTCGTCACTCTGGAGATTCCCATATTTGGCCCTTCATGAGGAAGGGATTAGGGGAAAGCAATGAAAACATTTGGTTCACAATATCACAATGCTACAGTTATCAGAAAGCTGCTCTCAGGCACAACACCCAGACTATGGACCGCAAATATTTTTTACTGAAAAGAGAATTCTATATGGATGGGAAATGTACATCATGAGGTTGCAACATCAACCTATATCAGACAACTAGTTTTCACATCATGAATTTACAAGTCTATTTAACAGGTATCAACCTGTCCTAAATGGGAAACTTAAAACATCAGTAAAGAAAATTACTATAACAAATTAATATGTATAAAATAATATAATGGCCTTGAGTGCATCATGATATCAACAAAACACTGTCCAATGTTAGGGAATGTCAAGGGACCAATTCATTTGAAAACTATGTTAAGTTAAAGAATCAAGCATGTATACTTTTTTCCCTTTTACTAACTCCAATTATGGTAACAAAATAAAAGCAGGCTCCCCTGATCCTTAGAGGATCCATTCCATTCCAGCCCTGACAGCAACAAATCCTACATATGCTGTTTTCTCCCATGCATACCTATGATAAAGCATTATTTATAAATTAAGCACAGTTAAGAGGTTAATAATATTCTAACAACAGAGTAGAACAATGATAACATAGTATATAATAGACTGTAATAAAAGTTATGTGCACATTATATCCTGCAGACGCCACAGGGTGGGTCCCACATTCAGTGTGGATTTAACCATGCTACTCAGAACAGCATCCAGTTCAACATGCATCAAGTTTATCTCTGTAATTTTCCATTACCGTCTGCAGACACTGCCTCATTCAGTAGAAACTGAAGAGACGAACTGTGGGAAATGTGTCAGCTACTGTAGCTGACAACACTTCTTAGTACAAGCACTGCAGCAAAGAAGAGGAGTGAGAAAGCCATCATTTTTCAACCCTCAATGAGTTAGTGAATCTAGACAGCAACCAACAATGGTTTTCAAAACATTACGAAAGATCAGTCGGATCTTATGTGGCTCCTGACGACAAAGCAAGACCTGTGATCAATGCTTAAAACAAAACCTGATACCCAGTCCTGATTAAACCTCCAGGTCCAAATATTCACAGGAAACACAGGGAGCACAGAAACAGACTAAACAGCACAGCAACACTACAAATGAAACCTTCAGTAATCAAACTGCAAGTAGAGAAAGATGTGAAGAAATTATTTTTTAAAAAAAAGAGGATTATTTATTTATTTGAAAGGCTGGGCCAGGTTGAAGTCCATCTGGTCTCACATGAGTGCAAGGACCCAAGCACTTGGGCCAGCTTCTGCTGCTTTCCTAGGATTAGCAGGGAAGTGGATAAGAAGTGGCGCAAGCAGAGCAATAAATTGGCACCCATGTGTGATGCTGCACAGGCAGTGGCTTAACCCTTTAGACCACAACACCAGCCCCTTGAAAGATATTTTGTCATATTTGAATACAGATTCAAATAAATGTTTTGAAAAAGAAAACACCACCTGCTGAACCATGACTAAGAGGAAGCGCTGGTTCTCCTTGTGGCTGTTGTGCTTCTGAACTGGCTCCCTGCTGATGTGCCAGGGAGAGCAGCGTGGAATATCTCAAGTGTTTATCCTCTGCCACTGTGTGGGAGAGCAGGCGGCTACAGCCTGGCCTAGCTCTCGTCACAGAGGCCATTTGAGGAGGGAACCAGCTCACAGAAGATCTCTCTTATTCTTTGTCTTCCAAATCAATCAATCTTAAAAATAAAGGTATAGATTTTCAACTTTTAATTTTTAAATGCCACAACTGGAGAAATTTAATTAGTGATTAAGGAGCGATGGTCCTGTTTGACATCCGATGACTATCTGAAAGGCATAATTAGAGAGAGAAACACACGAAGAACAGAGCTTCTATCTGCTGGCTCCTTCCCCAGATGGCTGCAATGGCAGATCTGCCTAGAAGCCCAGGCCTCCATGCACATCTTCTATGTGGATGCAGGAGTCTGAAGACTTAGGCCATCTTCCACTGCTTTCCCAGGTGCATCAGCCAGGGAGCCAGAGGGGGAGAAGAGTAGCTGGGACTAGAAGTAGTACCCATACGACAAAGACATTCTATCAAATAAGGGGTCTGGGCCCAGCATCGTCAAGCAGTTTGCAAAAATGCCCAGCACTCAGCAGTCTGAGTAGCAGGCCCTGCAAGAACAACCTACTGGAAACCAATGGCCTGCCTGGCGTTGGGAGGAACAAGGTAAGTCTGTTTACCTCTGTTCTGACAGACAACACACTTGGGGTACAGAGGTGCTAAATGCAGGAAATAAACAGGAACAATGTATAATGGTAAGTTAGGAATCTCTCCCAAATTCCTCTCCGTAACTCAGGATACTAAAACACCCTGCTGCTGATAACAGCAAATACAGCAAAGATACAAGAGGTGGTCCAGTGTACTGCAGCGCGAACGCTTGACAGAACTAAATGGCACAGGCCTCTTCCGAACATTCCCATTTCCTAAGCCAAGCCATAAATTCACCCTTGCCTAGGATGGGGATGACACAGAGGAGGCATGTCTTCCACCCTTCATTCTGGGCAACCCAAAGGTCTCCTCCTCACCAGTGCTGGGGCCTACATTGGTGCAGAGGTTAGGCAGCTACCAAGGATTCCTGCATCGCAGATGTTGGAGTGCTTGGAGTTACCTGTAGTTTACCAGCTGGATACAGGTCTTGGCTGTGCTCCTGATTTCAACTTCTTGCTAATGCACACTCCAGTGGGCAGAAGGTGTCAGGTCCCTCCCACCCCAAGGTTGGCCGGCACTGAGTTCCCAATTTCTCATGTCAGGCTAGCCTGGCCCAGACCAACAGTACAGTTTCCAGGGAAGTAATCCAGCCACTAGGAGCCTCTCCCTGTCTCTCTGCATTTCAAATAAAACTTCCTTTTTCCAAAGAAAAGACTGATGTCACCTTATGTGTACATGGGTAACGTTTGTATTTGAGTGGAAATGGCCTTTTAAGAAGCCAGTTAGCTAAAAGAAAAGGCAGAAGGAACATGAAATAATATTTTTTTGTAGCTATCAGTACAATTGCTGATTCAGACAGGTACCATCAATAAATGCTAAAGAACATGGAGGAGCCAAAGTTGTCGTAAACAGTTTGGTGCACACTTAATAACACTGTCACCCTAATACAAAGAAATGGCCTTGTTCTTAGGAAAAACAAGCTGAAGTATCATGATGCTTACACAACTTCTCTTTCTCTTTGAAAGATTTATTTTCACTGGAAAGGCACATCCACAGAGAGAAGAGACAGAAAAAGATCTTCCATCTGCTGGTTCACTCATCAAGTGGCCACAACCGCGGGAGCTGAGCCTATCTGAAGCCAGGAACTAGGAGCTCCTTCTGGATCTCCCACATGGGTGCAGGGTCCCAAGGCTTCAGGCCATCCTCCATTGCTTTTCCAGGCCACAAGCAGGGAGTTAGATGGGGAGTGGAGCAACCAGGACATGAACTGGTACCCGTATAGGATGACAGTGCTTGGAGGGAGAGGATTGGCCAGTTGAGCTATTGTGCCAGGCCTAACGCAACTTATTTTCAGACCAACTTGCAAAGAGGAGCACTAAGGTATATAAGCAAAAGAACTAATATTTGGTGCTTAGACTAACTAGTTAGTGTAGATGAAGGGCTGACTGCTGGTTTTTGTGTTTTCAACTTTCCTGCAAAGTAAATGATGAGGACTGAGATATTAAAAAAAGATTACCACATATATGGAGAGATACGCTCAAGATGTAGTTCATCATCACAACCTCCCCCAATTTAGTTATTTAGTTATTTCTTATTCTAAAATACTGTCTCATTTTAGCAAAATTAAAGTATAGCACAGATTACATGATAAGAATTAACACTAATTTTCTTAGCATAATAATGGCTAAGTAAACAAATGTCTTTATTTGCAGAAATTCATTCTGGGACAGTAACATAATGTGTATAATAGGTTTTCAAATACACTTCTGACCAAAAAAACAAAAAACCATACAACATATGCAGAGAGGAATTCAAACAAGGTGTAAATGTTGGGCCTGACAAGATGGCCTAGCAGCTAAAGTCCTAGTCTTGAATGTGCTGGGATCCCATATGGGCGCCGGTTCTAATCCCGGCTGCTCCGCTTCCCATCCAGCTCCCTGCTTGTGGCTTGGGAAAGCAGTCGAGGATGGCCCAAAGCCTTGGGACCCTGCACCTGTGTGGGAGACCTGGAAGAAGCTCCTGGATCCTGGCTTCGGATCGGCACAGCACTGGCCGCTGCCATCAGTTGGGGAGTGAATCATCAGATGGAAGATCTTCCTCTCTGTCTCTCCTCCTCTCTGTATATCTGACTTTCCAATAAAAATAAGTAAATCTTTAATTAAAAAAAAGATGTAAATGTTTACAGTTGCTGAGTCTAGATAAGAATGACCAAGATGTGTATTTTCTGATGTTTTAGCTTTCATATTAAAAGTTGAGAAGACCTTGTTTATCACTCAAAATCCCCTCAGCAGGAATGGTACAACTATGAGTTAAGACTACAAATGTGTGTGTGAAGGTCAGTACATTTTTTTTACTTTTGTATAAGTTTGCAATTTTCCAAAATAAAAAGCCTTTAAAGAAGTAAAATTTTAGGTCCAGCGTGTTAGCGTAGTGGCTAAAGTCCTTGCCTGGTGTACGCCAGGATCCCATATGAGCATGGGTTCATATCCTGGCCACTCTGCTTCCCATCCAGCTCCCTGCTTGTGGCCTGGGAAGGCAGTAGAGATGGCCCAAAGCCTTGAGACCCTGCACCCACGTGGGAGACCCAGAAGAGGCTCCTGGCTCCTGGTTTCAGATGGGCTCAGCTCTGGCCGATGTGGCCACTTGGGGAGTGAATCAGCAAACGGAAGATCTTTCTGTTTCCTTCTCTCTCCGTAGTTGACTTTCCAATAAAAAGAAATAAATCTTGGGGAAAAAGAAGTAAAATTACTGAGAAACATTTTTCTTTCTAATTCCAAAGATATCTAAAAATATTTAGTCAAAATAGGGGGAAAATCTTTGGGGCATAGAACTGGGCGAAAGTTCTTACAGTTGGTAATAAAAGTTGGGGTTGGTGCATTAGCGCAGCAAGCTTACTCTCTGCCTACAGCATCAGCATCCCGTATGGGTGCTGGTTCTAGTCCCAGCTGCTCCACTTCTGATCCGCCTCCCTATGACCTGGGGAAGCAGTGACAGACGGCTGAAGTCTTTGGGACCCTGCACCTATGTGGCAGACACAGAAAAAGCTCCTTATATAGGAGCTGCGGACTGGCCCAGCTTCGACCATTGCAACCATTTGGGGAGTGAATCAGCAGATGGAAGATCTCTCTTCCTCTCTCTAACCCTTTCAAGTAAAAGTAGAGTAAAAATAAGCAAATCTTTACCCAAAAAAGCATTCATAACAAGGAATACGAGCAACTTAAATATGATCAAAATGACAAGGTTCTGCTATGTGAAACTCGCTAAAAATACGAAGATAGGGAGAAAATACAATCCCCAAGTCAAACCAAGACAGATTGCTATCTAAAATACACAAAGAATGCTTGGAACTCAACAACGCTTTAAATTCCAATTAGAAAGCACTAATATTAAAAAACACTCACATGGGATATGAGAACTGTTTCATCCCAAGAGAGGACAACTTGCCGAGCTTGAGGTGACTGAGGTGAAGCAGACACACAGGTTTCTAGGTTCCTAACAGCAGGGCTTGCTCTGCAGAGGGAGATGCTCTCCCTGCCACCGGCGAGGACCAAGGGGATCCTCACTGAAGACTCCAATCTCTAGCACGCCAGGATGGCAGCAGAGGAATGTACTCCAACATGCTTTACTGACAGCCTTCGCTCCCACTTACCAGCCTTTCCAGAACCTGCTGTCCCCTTAGACTCACAGACCAATTCCTTTGTCTGTGTCACGTTTCTCCCTGGAATTCAGAGCCCTTTCTTTCAACACTATGTACTTCTCATATATGAAATGCATGTACAAATAAACCTAACTTGTTTTTATCTTGTTACAGATAGGAGTCCGTGCAAAATAAGAACCCATGGGGTTGAAGAAAACAGTTTTCTTCCTTTACAGCTCAAAAACACAGGTAATTTCAGTGAAGTGAATACAGGAAGAGACGGGTATGAGAAGATTGTTCTGTAAATCAAAGCTTCAGTGAGTGTTACGACATTCCCAGCAGAGTGGAGCTGACCAGACATGCCAGAACTAAGAGAGCAGTACCGTAAGGTGCTCCAGAGGTCACTGCGGTCCCACAGACATAGCAGTGTGCAAAGGACAGACATTTGAGTTCCTGGGATTCAAGAAGAAAGCGGACATCCCAAAAGGAGAGGAAACACATCCAACGAGATAATGGCTGGAAGACTGGTGCAGTGCTGTCACAGGCTAATCTCCCGCCTGTCGTGCCAGCATCCCATACGGGCACCAGCTGGTGTCCTGCCTGCTCCATTTCCAGTTCAGCTCCCTGCTTATGGCCTGGGAAAGCAGCAGAGGATGAACCAAGTCTTTGGGACCCTGCACCCACTTGGGAGACCCAACGATGTTCCCGGCCTCTGGCTCTGGATCTGCTCAGCTCTGGCCATTGTGGGAGTTTGGGGAGTAAACCAGCAAATGGAAGATCTAGCTATCCTTCTCTCTGTAAATCAACTTTTCAAATTAAAAAAAAAAAAAATTTTGAAGAAGAAGAGATAATGACAGAAAATCTCTCAGAGAACTATCTAGGTCAAAGGTTATCAGCTAACAGGAGATAGAGTTAAGCTATACAAGTTTAAGGATAGGATTTCTCAAAACTGTAAGAGAAAAGAAGCAAAAACCATATAGGGGGTCCCAATCTGCCTGACTGTAGAGGTGTCAATGGAACCCTTATTGGCCAAGAGAGGGTGGGATGAGGATTTTACAATATTGAAGGAAAACTGTGTGCCACGAATGTTAACCCAGCAAAGCCATCCTTCAGATCTGAGGCAGAGATTCAGGATTTCAGGCCAACAGGGGCCAAGAGAACTCATCACCTCCAGAGCTACCTTAAAAGACAAGGGAGTTCCTCAAACTGAAAAGGCACTATCAAGAAAGAAAACTCAGAATGCTGTAACATTTCAGAATGCTATAGTATTGTAAACACATCCATATCTTTACCATGAAATTTAAATACTGTAATTACTGCATTAAAAATTTTAAGAGACAAATAAAACAAGATGATGTCAAATATAACGTTAAAACGTCAAAATGTAGCCAGCATCATACCACAGCCTGCAACGGAAGACATCCCATTTGGAAGCCAGTTCCAACCCAGCTCCCTGAGAATGCACTTGGCAAGGCAGCAGGAGAGGACCCAAGCGCTTGGCCCCCTGCCCATTGCAGACACCCAGACGAAGCTCCTGGCTTCGGCCTGGCCCAGCCCTGGTCACTGCCCAGCTCTTTGGGCAGTGGAGCAATGCATGAAGAAATACCGGAAGAGAACACTTCTGAACAAAAACTGTTGACCATCACCACCACCAAGAAATAGTGAAGTGCTTTGGGCATGAACAGCTCGGAGAGCACATGTGTGAAAGCACAGCAGTTGTCTCAGTCCATAACACTAATGCAATTCTGCAGTGAGAAGAAAACCTACAGCAGCAGCACACAGAGTGACAGGTGGTACATGGATTGAGTACCGTACTCGAATGGTATGTTTCTGTATACCAAGATAAGTTTCAGATGGACTGAAGATTTAAAGATAAAGCAATTAAATGCTAGGGTACATAAGCAGAGCGGATCCCTTATAATGATCAAGTGGTAAGGGCTTTCAGGTCCCAAAGCATAAAAGATCTGTAACAGACAAAACAGCCAAACATTTCAGCATGGGGGATAAACTTCATGGATAATTATTAAAAGACTAATGATATGCCAGAAAAGTAATTGGCAACGGTTCACTCAATGGGAGGAGCTGCGAAGAGACAAACATTACCCACAGGGATACAAAACGATACTGCCATACACTCCAGCTAACTCTGACCCAATTCCAGGAACCCATGTCATAAATGAACCCCGACAGTGCCTGAGTATCTACATGAAGGATGATCTTTAAAAAATGGTTTGTCACAGCAAACAGTTGGAAGTAGTTTAAGATATCTGAACATTTACACTTGAATTATCTTGTGGTTGTGACAAAGAAGTTAGAAGCAACACGTGGTTTGTTTTAGAATTTCTGAACCCAGCTGCGGGCAATGGCTTAGGTTGCCTTGTTCATATGCAATTGTTCAAGACTGCTGAGAAAAGCAGCCGATAGCTGGTGGGCACGTTGGGCCCAGTCAGTGTCAAATTTGTGTTAACTTCACCAGAGTGCTAGCATAATTACCTATTCCATATATTTTTTTAAAGGTGTGGGGGGCGTGCGGGGACAGCACAATGGCTCTACTGTCTAATCCTCTGCCTTGCAAGTGCTGGGATCTCATGTGGGTGTCAGTTCATGTTCTGGCTGCCCCACTTCCCACCCAGCTCCCTCTATGTGGCCTGGAAGGAGGAGAGGATGGCCCAAAACCTTGGGAGACCTGAGAGAAGCTCCTGATCGGCTCAGCTCTGGCCATTGTAGCTATTTGGGAAGTGACCCATTGGAAGGAAGATCTTTCTGTCTTTCCTATTCTGTATAAATCTGCCTTTCCAAAATAAATAAATAAATCTTAAAGATAGGTGGGGAAAGTGGGAATGCGGGCTGGGATATGCCATCCCAGGCCTCAGGCAGGAAGACTGGAATTGCTCCGGGAAGTGGGTGTGGGGACATATTGGACTTCCACTGACCAGACCACTGCATTCATAGGTAGGCAAGGGAGCTGAGGTGGAGTGGTTTAGAGGGGGCAAACCAGAGGGCATGCCTGGCAAGTCTCCCACTTATGTGGGAGACCTAGGCTGGGCTAAATAGCATCACCTGTCTCCTGTTTGCACACACAAAAGTAGTAGCTGGGAGGCATGCCCGGCTGGACTAGGCCTCAATACCTGCCCACAAATGTTAGAGCAGGGAGTGGGCCACATCAGACTGGGCTGCAGCACCCATCAGAACATGAGAGAAACCAGCTCTGGCAGGGACAGATTCTGTAGGGAGCTTGTGGGCTCATCTCTGTGGGACTGCAGCACCTACCAGTTTGCAGAGAGCTGGGAGTGATTATGGGCTGAGTCAGACTGGACGGCAAGAAATCAGAGTTGGGGGTTGGCCTGAGCTGGGCCAGTTTACAGCACACAATAGCATGACTGAGGGCCAGGATGGGGCACACGCCATGCCGGGCTGGATGGCAACACCTGCCAGTTTACATGAGAGCTGGGGCTGGGCCAGGACTGGTGAGGTTATTGCTCTGCCTATGAGAACTGACATTGGGGGGCAGGCAGGGCTGAACTAGGCTATAGCAAATGCTATGGATTGTTGAGACTGAGGGAAGGCCATCTCAGATTAGGCAGCCACACCCATTGGCATGAGTAAGATCAGGGACTGGAGGTGGGCCTGGTAGGAGAACTTGAGGGACTCCTTTATGCACTGTTACTTCCAAAAGCCAGAATGGATATGGGGCAGCCTGGCTAGGTCATGGCACTGGCTAGTAAGCACTGGGACTGGGTGCAAATCACATGAGGCCGGACTGCAGTTTCTCTTATAAGGTGTAAGATCAGAGGCTAGGAGCAGGCCTGGTAGGGGGAACTCTGCTCCTGCTGGTGGGCATGAGAGCCAGGGTGGTCAAGGCAGCAGCACCTGTCCGCATACGTGTGGCCTGGGTCTGGGGCAGGTCTGCTGAGCTTAGCAGCAGCACCCATGGGTGTGTACAAAGGCCAGATGAGATGCAGGACAGACCCTGTTAGGCCACAGCACATGCTGGCACATATAAAAACGGGGCTGGGGACGGGTCTGGTGCAAGTTATTGAGAGTCACCCTGACTAGGCTGCAGCACTTCCTGGTGTCCATGAAGACCAGGTCTGTGGTGAGTTGGGCTGGGATAGGCCACAGCGCTCATCAGTTTGCTTGAGAGATGGGGCTGATGGCAGAACGGACCAGGCAGCTGCATCCACCAGTATGTGCGTTGACCAGTGTCCATGACAACCGAACCTGATCCTGCACTAGCAGGCACACACAAGTGTAACATCTGAAGTCACCTCGGACAAGGTTTCTTGTGGGACTGCCCAGCTATGCGGCTGGACTCAAACCTGACCACAGGGAAAATCACAGTGTACGTGGGCTGACTTTGGAGTGCATGTGTTGGAACTGGGCTTCCTCAGTTGCTAACGCCTGTGCAATGAACACCATGCCCACGTGCACATGGATGACATGACCACTCTTCCCTCCCCCCCCCATCAGGGCCTCTAAAACGTCATCAAAGTACTGGCCCCTGTCACCGAGTCCTGATGTAGTTTGACAGCTAGGAATTGCCTCGTTCCCTTCCCCTCCTCAGACATAGGAGGAAAAATTCAAACATGTCCCACCCACCTTTCTCCATACCCTTCAGGAGACCAACGTGTGTGCTGTGCATCCCTCTTAACTATGTACACAATATTAACATTTAAAGGGCAATCTCCGACACAGCTAACTAAAAATAAAATTAAAAAAAAAAAAAATCTGCATGGGCTTGCCACTCAAAGGGTAGACCCCCTGAGCAGCAACAGTGGCTGCTCCTGGGAGCTCATGAGACTCAGTAACAGACCTGAGGCCCTCAATTCTGAGTGAGACTCTGTGTGTTAACAAGAGGCACAGGCACATTCAAGAAGCCCTAAAGATAATGGAGTCCCTCTCAAATAATAAGAGAGGTACATAAGAATATGCATATACATTTGAAGAAACCACTTGGAGAAACACTGGAAGAAAAAAAAAAATGAAGACTAGGAAAACAAATGGCCGAATGCAGTAAAGAGCCTACACTCTAGTTTACCTGAGACTTTCCCAACAGACACCGGTTGTCCCAGCATAACGAATTTTGAAACTTTCACACTCAGTGAAAATCTTGGTTTGCAGTAGGGGAGGGGAACGCCACGAGCTGTAGAAGGCCCACAAAATCACTTGGTCTGGACTTGCCAAGGCAAGGCACAAGTGGGAATAGAAACGCAATAAACATACAGCAGGTTAATTTTTCTGTTGATTATGCAAAGGATATTATAATTATCCAAATGGCCCTGCCAGGAAAAGCACTGTCCACCCGTGGCTTGAAGGATAAGTAAATCTCACCCTATCAGAAGAAGGGGGCAGGGAAGGAGAGGAAGGGAGTGTCAATTGCTGTGTACACCTTCTGCATCAATCATTTTTTAAAACATGTTGCTGATATATCATAAGTTCAAAAACGTAAGTGTGGTGTCCCAGCAAAGGCACCATTCACAGGCACTCAACACCAGATGCTACAGCAAGGTCAGGCAGGCTGAGAAAAAACACCTGCTGGCCTTGACTATGGCGGCCTTGCTGAGAACACATCCGGGTGAGTGGCAATGATGGGACAAGGCTGCATTCATGAAGCTGGAATGTAAGTGGGGAACACAAAGCCAGAACTGCGTGTGACCCGACCAGCTCTGGGGGAACCTGCCAGGCTCCTTCCTGCATCCATCAGTCCTGTGGTCTATGCTAAGCAAACCTGAGGTTGACTTGCGCAGCGCTGTCTCAACGAAGACACCCTCACCGCAACATGCCACGGGTCTGGAGGAAGCTCAAAAAAACTGCATGGATTTCGAAGAATTTCTGTATCAAAATAAACCTACGTCTTTATTCATTTTCCCCTGGAATCTTCCCAAGCAACCTTACATGGGCATTTACTTCAGGGTTTTATTAAGCAGATCAGAGACGATCTCATGATAACTTAGAGAGCTGAGTTAAAATTCAAGTGCATGCACTGCACTGTCTGCTGCTCTGGAACTGCATTTTCTTCGATGTCCCTATTTCTCTTCATCCTTTTTAAAATAGAGACCCTTGGCAAACCTCATGCTGATCCATTTTTGAACAAAGTGTTGGGGGGAGGATACAGGAACCAAACACTCACCTGGGATCTGTTCATTTTCTCCTCGTAGTGGAGATGAGAGCTAAGGGAGAAGGAAGGAAAGTGTGTCAGGAGCCTTGGCCTGCCTCGTGGTCCCTGGATTCACCTGCCTACACAGCTACACACAGAGGAGCCCTGCATGTCCACGTGCAGCTAGTGCACAGACTGAGCATACAGACATGAGACCTTTCACATGCAAAGGCAAACAGCCAGTCACCCTCAGGGTATCTGTTGACCTTCCAACACTCCTGCTCCCCTGAGATCAGGTAATCCAAGAAACCTCAGGGAAAACGAATAGGGGTGTTCAGGGCGGGAAGCAAAGTTCAGTGCAACTGTACACTAAACTAAAGGTACAACTGTCCCCAATTGCCTAGCTTTTTTAATGAACTGTGAGCTGGTTAGCAGTGGCCGGCCTAAGGACGTCTAATTCTGGCTCTGGCACTAATCAGCCGGCCACCTCCTCAGATTCACTTACTTCTTCCACCTTTAAAATAAGGTCAACACGCAACACCCAGAGATGCACCCGCCGGCCCGGAGTGCCTGCCCAGCCTGTCCCTGGGGCTGGGACCTGGAGCAGCACGCTCGCTGCTGGGCCCTGGGTACGTGCCCAGCCGTCCCTGGGGCTGGGACCTGGAGCAGCTCACCTGCCCACCGCATGCTGGGCCGCGGGTGTCCAGCACAGCCATCCCCGGGGCTGGGACCCGGAGCAGCTCGCCTGCCCACTGGATGCTGGGCCGCGATCCCCGGGGCTGGGATCCGGAGCAGCACGCTTGCCCGCTAGGCCCGCGGGCCCGCCAGCTCCTTCGCGGCCAGGCGTCCACCCCTCGGGGCTCCAGCTCACCTCGCTCCTGTTAAGCGTGCTCCAGGCCTCCCGTCCGCTCACAGCCTTCGCCGGCTTCAGGATGGTGTGTCATGACCATACACGTTGCCAGCGACGTGTGCCCTGGGGTGCGGCGTGTCCGGCCAGGCTGCTCACGCAGCCCCACAGAGGCCGAAGCTCCGCCCCGGGATGGGCAACAGGGACCCCCGCCTCACAGCCACGACCGACAAGCTCGGCGGAGGCGGCGGCGAGCCTTGATCCCCGTCAGGTCCGGGTGCCGGGAGCGCAGCCCCGCCTCGCCGACCCCGTCCCAACGCGCCATTCACCGCGCACCAAGCGCGGCGTCTCACCCCGGCAACCCCACACACACGTCACAACGCCTGGAGCGCGCACGCTGGGCACACGTCACGGGCGCCACGCACAGCCGGCCGTCGCCCCGCCCCGCCCCGCCGGGCCGCGCACGCGCACTCCCACCCCCGCGACCGCGGGACGGCTCTGCCCGCACTGGTGGGGGCTCCGCGAGCCGGGCACCCGCGCCCCGACACCCGCCCCGGGCCCGCGCTTTCCCGCCCCTCCGACCCCGCGGACGCCGGGCTCTCCCGCGTGGATCTCCGCCCTAGGCCGGTGAGGGGGCTCACTGCCGCCAGGACCCGAGTCCCGGGTTCCTCTCCAGGAGGGACGGAGGCCGGGGAAGGCCGAAGCGGCTGCGGGAGGAGCGGTGCACATGCGCAGAGCGGGCAGTGCGGTGCCCGGCTGCGGTGTCCCACAGGGCCCGCGGTGCGGTGCCCGCTGCGGTGTCCCGCACGGCCCGCGGTGCGGTGCCGGGCTGCGGTGTCCCACACGGGCCGGTAGTGAGGTGCCCGGCTGCGGTGTCCCACAGGGCCCGCGGTGCGGTGCCCGGCTGCGGTGTCCCACAGGGCCCGCGGTGCGGTGCCCGGCTGCGGTGTCCCACAGGGCCCGCGGTGCGGTGCCCGCTGCGGTGTCCCGCACGGCCCGCGGTGCGGTGCCCGGCTGCGGTGTCCCGCACGGCCCGCGGTGCGGTGCCGGGCTGCGGTGTCCCACACGGGCCAGTAGTGAGGTGCCCGGCTGCGGTGTCCCACAGGGCCCGCGGTGCGGTGCCCGGCTGCGGTATCCCACAGCCCTCTGCTGTGGAAGAAGCAGAATGAAAAGAACGAGGACCACGCACGGATTTGAAATCCTAAACACAATTGGAGTTAAAAATACCAGCATCTGTGAAGAAGGGAAAAGGCGGGCTACTCATGCAAAGCTGAGCAGTAATACAAGAACACAGAACGTTGCTTCTGTTGAAAGATAAAAGTAAATATCAGAACTCTTTGAATCTGCCTTACCAATAAATATTAAAACGTGCAGCTTTTTTACTGCAAGTTTGAATAAAGTGCTCCACTCTTCGTACCAAGCACACGTTTCCAAGAGAATATCGATTCTGATATGTACACGTCTTCCTGATTGTGCTCAGATGAATATTTTGTTCCTAAGTTTTTATTTTAAAAAATCAGGAATTCTTGGGCCCGGCAGCATGGTCTAGTGGCTAAAGTCCTCGCTTTGAACGGGCCGGGATCCCATATGGGCGCCGGTTCTAATCCCGGCTGCTCCGCTTCCCATCCAGCTCCCTGCCTGTGGCCTGGGAAAGCAGTGGAGGATGGCCCAAAGCCTTGGGACCCTGCACCTGCGTGGGAGACCTGGAGGACGTTCCTGGCTCCTGGTTTCGGATCGGTGCAGTACTGGCCTTTGTGCTCACTTGGGGAGTGAATCATGGGTCGGAAAATCTTCCTCTCTGTCTTTCCTCCTCTCTGTATATCTGACTTTGTAATTAAATAAGTCTTTTAAAAAAATCAGGAATTCTTGAGCCAACACCTTATTTAGAAACTTTTTGTGATTTTAAACTTGAAATGTATGGATCAGCCAGATTCCACTACTTGTAGCGTTTTATGTAATTGCTACAGTTAGGACAAGCTAGAAGGCTACAGAGGTGTGAAGCATGACTCAGCAGATCATGCTGACAGACTTCCCTTGTCCTGGATCCGACCCAGAGTCCTGCAAGTACTTTTAGTCAGCCAGTTCTTGGCTTCTCGTTCTGGCATGTGTCCCGGGCTTCAGATGGGTGAGGGACAGTGGTCACACGCTTGGATGACTGTCCCTGAGTGAGTTGGGGCAGCGTTCTGACTTCCTTGAGGCGCAAGAAGAATTGCTAAGAAGGTTAGCATCGTGGGGATAAGCCCTTCCATGGTGTGCTGTTAGCAATGTGACTCTTTTAAAGATGGATCTATTTTTTATTGGAACAGCAGATGTACAGAGAGGAGGAGGGACAGAAAGATCTTCCATCCGTGAGTTTACTTCCCACGCGGCTGCAATGGCCAGAGCTGAGACCATCCAAAACAAGGAGTCAGGAACCCCTTCTGAGTCTCCCACATGGGTGCAGAGTCCCAAGGCTTTGGGACATGCTGGTCTGTTTTCCCAGACCAAAAGCAGGGAGCTGGATGGTAAGCAGGGCCACAGGGATTAGAGCTGGCACCCATGTGAGATCCTGGCAAGTGCAAGGCGAGGACTTGCTAGGCAACTGTGCCAGGTTCCAGCATGAGTTACTAAAAAATTATATATATTTTTTTTTATTGGAAAGGAGATATACAGAGAGGAGGACAATCAGTGCGGAAGATATTTCGTCCGATGATTCACTCCCCAGGTGACTGAAACAGAGCTGAGCTGATCTGAAAACAGGAGCTTCTTCCAGGTCTCCCACAGGGGGGCAGGGTCCCAAGGCTTTGAGCCATCCTCGACTGCTTTCCCAGGCCACAAGCAGGGAGCTGGATGGGAAGTGAGTCTGCTGAGATTAGAACCGGCACCCATAATGGGACCCTGGTGCATACAAGGCGAGGACTTTAGCCGCTAGGCTACCACGCTGGGCTCCCAAAATGACTTTTGATGCTTTATACAGACTGTTCAGTTTGTCTGGAGGCTGCCTCTATATCAGGTCTCCGTACAAAGAGTTGCAGCCTAACCAGTGTTTAGACAAACCGAAAGCCTCACCTGGAAGCACACTTCAGTACAAACCCCTGAGTGCCAGCCCTAGGAGTGAGGCTGATCCAGCTGCCAGCTGATCAGATCCTATCCAGATGATGCTGAGCTCATTGACAGCCGTGACACCTGCGTCCGTATTGGAGCCCTGTCTGCTGCAGTTTCCATCCAGCTCCCTACTGATGGGCCTGGGAAATCAGCTCAAGATGGTCCATGTGCTTGGGGCTTTGTCACCCACACGGGCAAGCCCTAGGTTGCGTTCTGGGCCCCTGGCTTTGGCCTGGCTTTTGTGGCCATTTGGAGCGAGAACTAGCAGATGAAAGATCTGTTCTCTTACACGTATGCACTTGGTCTTTAGTGGCAAATCTTAATTACTGATTCCATTTCCATTCATGTTACATGTTGGTTTTCTTTTTCTTCGTGATTCAGCCTTGGTAGATGGTATATGCCTAGCAATTTATTCATTATTTTTGGTTATTCCATCTTTTCTCATGCAATTATTCATAATATATCGTTTATCTCTCCTTTGTGGCATCAATTGTGATATCACCTTCTTTTACTTCTGATTTTTGTTATTGGAGCTTTTCTTTTTTCCAGTTAAATCCAGGTAAGGGTTCATCAGTTTTCTTGATCTTTAAAAAAAAAAAAACTCAATTGTTAATTTCATTTTTGAAAGATTGGCTTGTTTGAAAAGCAGATTTACAAGGAGAGAAGGAGAGACAGAGAGACACATCTTCCATACACTGGGTCACTCCCCAAATGGTTACAATGGAGCCGGAAGCGGGACCAGTTTTAAGTCAGGAGCTTCTTCCTGGTCTCCCATGAGGGTTCAGGATCCTAAAGCTTTGGTCCATCCTCCACTGCTTCCCGAGGTCACAAGCAGGGAGCTGGATGAGAAGTGAAACAGCCGGGACAAAGGCTGGTTCCTGGAGGGGATGCCAGGAGCTTGCAGGCAGAAAATTAGCCCATTGAGCCACCGTGTCCTTTTTTAACACAATTTTTATACAATTTTTTGAAGCACCTGTGTGTGTATGTATATACAGGTCCATTTTAACATTATGTGATAGCCTTTTTTGTCTCTCATGATAATTTTTGGCCTAAAGTCTTATTTGTTAGTTTAGTATCCAGCTCTCTCTTGCTTGCTGTTTATACGGAGAATCTTATTTAGGCCTCTGTGGGTCTTTGGGTATAATGTGAATGTCTTGTAAACCGCATAACCTTGGCTCGTTGCTTTTTCCACTGCATTCAGCTAACCTGTGCTTTTGCGTAGGGGGTTTATGAAGGAACTCAGTGTTCTCATTTCATTTATTGCTGCCTGTATGGCTATACTTTTTTTGTCCTTCATTTCCTCTTTCTCCTTTGTGTTTCTTTGATTGTATTTCCTTTTATGTATGTAGACTCTATAGATATTTACTTCATGGTTTCCAATGAGATTGATATTAAACATCTTGAGGTTATAGCAGCATTTCAAATTGATAATAAACCTAATCTTTCATGGTTTCTCTTCTTCTGTGTTGTAGAGGTAAAAAGTTACATTGAATTGTAGTTGCTTTTATCATTTTGCTCATTAATTCAACAGTTTTAAAATGAACTTATATGCTTTATTTATGATATGGATACAGGATTCTCTTCCACAGGCTTACTTTCCCTAGGCAGTTCTGTATTTTCACATGGTTTGTTCCAGGGCCCAGCATTCTTTCATTTCACCTTGAAGGAGCACGTTCAGTAGTAATTCATTTCTTCCGGTTTATCTCAGGTCTTATTTTCTGACTCGTTCTTGAATCATCCCTCCACCTCCTGGCCTACAGGGTTTGTGTTGTAAAATCTGCTAGCCGTCTCAAGAAGCTCCCTTGGATGTGACAAGTAGCTTTTCTTGGTTTCTGCTTTTTGCAGATCTCTGTGACTTTGTTTAGAGTGTTTTCTTTCCCTCGGGCCTGGAAAGTTTGGGCAGTTGGCTCTTCACATGAGCTCTCAGCCCCTTCCCATGTCTCCTCCCTTCTAGATCTTCCATAAGGTTCATATCAGTCCACCATGTTTGCCCTCTCTTATTTTTCTTTGTCATTTTTTCTTTTGGCTCTCTGACACATTTCAGATGGCCCATCTTCAAATTGGTTGATTGTTTCTCCTTTCTGTTTGCAAATCTACTGTTGACACCCTCTGATGGATTTCTACTTTCGGTATTGAATTGTACAGCTCCAGAATTTGGTTCTTTTTAATAGTATCTGTTGCATTGTGGACATATTTGTTTTGCATCTGCATTGCTTTTCTGACATTATTTAGTTGTCCATGCTTTCTGTTTGGTTCACTGAACAAGTCAAAACCATTGCTTTTGATATCTGTGTTTCAGAAGAATAAAGATGGCAGACTAGGATAAGAACAGGCCTCTGTGGGTTTAAACAACAAAAAAATTAGTGTAAAGCAGAGAGGGCACATTCCAGGAAAGGGAAGAGGGCAGAACCACAGCACAGGGGCACATTGAGACTGACAGACATGGGAAAGTGTGGACACAGTGGTGTGGTGTTGCAGCAATTGATACCCAAGTGGCATTCAGCGAGTGACAACAAGGTGGGAAGGGACATTCACTGAGAGCTCAGGAGGTGAACCCAGACAAAGAACTACCTGTCCTGCTGGTCTGTTTGATTTGACCAGGAACAGAGACAGAGAGGCAGGTCCCAGATGGGTGGTGCGGGAACAGGCTGGATTTCATAGCCCATTCCACCTACTAGAGCCGAATCAGGTGTCATTTTGTGTAGGGATGCAAAGGCTATGAACAGGACTGTGCATGCACTAAGCTGGGAGTGAACTTATTCCTGGCTCAGTGAATAGAAACCTACAGGTTCTACCCAAGATAGGTTCAGGTAGCCCTCACACCTGACAGCCAGCAGATCAAGAAGCTAGTAGTGGCACATCAGACACCATTTTGTATTGTGCGGCAAAAGCGACAACAGTGAGCTGTGTATGCGCTGAACTTGGTGAGAACTCACTGAGTCCATTGCATTGCACTGGCCACACAGGGAAAATAATACTGACTTAGACATTACATAGTTCAAAATAAGTCCATGTGGTCCTCAGACCTAACGTCCAACAGGTTCTGATAAGATTATCACCAACAACAACCTAGCTATTTAGGACACCCTGGTGTCTTCCCTAATCCTGGGAACTGTTTGAACCGGAAATAGGCAAAAGGTTGTACAGAGAATGGTGCAGCCTCAGCATGGTATCACAGGAGGTGGAAACCAGTAAGCCAGGAGGTGGGGCTGCAGAGACCATGGTGGAAGTCTAGCATAAGAACCCAGACCTGGAACTCACTGGAGGGAGTGGCACAAGTGACTGCAAACAAAGAGCCGTGTACCAACCGCAATAAGTAAAATCGAACTGCAGACCTATGGGTGACACAGCTTAGACACCTGCGCCAAGAAGAATCTGCTAACCAGAAATACAATGACCAAGAGCAAAAGAAGAGACAAAGGCCCATAAGCATTACTGAATACTCCCCTGCAAAGGAGCAAAAGCCTTTTCAAACCTCAGAATTAACTGAAGAATAAATCGAGAGAATGGGGGATACAAAATTCAAAACACTTATTATAAAGCTTCCTAGCAACAACGAGAAGCATGTAATAAGGTGTTTACAGAATTTAAAAAATATGTCACAAAGGAAATGAATCCAATGAAAGCTGATATATTAGAAATCAAAAGTACAATGGAGCACACTAAAAGTACAGTGGAGAGTCTCCAAAATAGGATGAAGGAAGCAGAAGAAAGAATCTCAGAATTGGAAGATACTTCCTATTACCAGGGGGAAACTAACAGCTGGAAGCAGAGCTGGGTCTAGCGAAAAGAAGCATTCAAGAATTGAAAGACACTACTAAAAGGCCAAATATAAGAGTTATGGGAGTCCCAGAAGGTACAGAAAGAGAAGCTGAGTTTACAAATGTATTTAATGAAATAATAAGAGAAAAACTCCCTAATCTAGAGAAAGAACTGGCAGACAACATCCAAGAGGGGCACGGATCACCCAACAGAGTTCACCAGAGCAATCTTCATCAAGACACATGATAATCAAGCGCTCTTCAGTCGAACATAACAAAAACAGCCCGCTGCTTCTGAATGTAAACTGCCCCCCCCCCAGTGGCTGCAGGTGGACTTGTTCTGGAGCCGGCTTTTCCTCTATGGTAAATTCTCAGTTGTGACTCTGGTGCCTCTGGCAAAGATGATGATGCGTTCCGTCTGAACAACCCCTGAGCTTTAGGAGATGGGCATTTGGTGAAGATGCTCCCTTTGGTCTCCTTTATTCTTTGGGCGCTGAGTCCTCCTTCCTGGAGTGAGTGAGCTTAAGACTTTTCCTTGGCCTATGTCAGCCAGTGGATTCTGAAGAGATTTCATCATGCTTGGAAAGGTGAGAGTGGCAGTAATTCAGAACCGTTGAACTATTGAAACCTCTTGAGCAGGAGGATGCGAGCGTGCCTCACATTGGGGACCTGGGGATGGGTGGGAGGCTGGGTGGGGTTTTTCCCTTTGTTTCTCCCCTTACCTCAGATACAGAAAAAAATGGTATCAGTGTGCAAACAATGGTCAAACAATGGCCTTACCCACTTTCCTGTAACCCTTGACCCTTTGTGCCCTAATTAACTATGTAAGAATATCAACATTTAAAAAAAATCCTCCCTTAAAAAAAAAGAATTTTCCTTGGCATAGACCCTCTGATGCTTAACCCTCCACCCCTCGCTCACATGCAATCAGCAGTGGGGAGCTGGGGCAGGAGGAGCAATGCCTGATTCCTCCTCCAAGCAGAAGTGTGGGTGCTGGTGGGGCAGATGGGGCTCTGCGTTCTTGCTTGTGCCCCGTTCTGACATGAGTGAGGGGATGGGTCTCTGTGCAGACAGCACAGACTCCTACTGCTGTGGATCTTCTTGAACAGATGTTTCATTTGTACTTCAGAAAATTTCTTTAGACTTTGCGTGGCTATTGGTGGAGTTCCCTACTTCCTGGGGAGCAGGTCGTCAGAGCTCCTGACAAGTGTCATGTCAGAAGTGGAAACTTCCACACCGTATTGTCATGTTTCTGACACCTCAGTCACTCTAGCCTTGTCATGCAGCATCTTTCCTGCCTTGGTCTAAGACCAGTCATTTCTCCCAAGGCCTTTTTTTGTTTTGTTTTATTTATTTATTTTTGGTTTGCTTGCTTTTCTTTCTTTTTTTTTTTTTCCAATATGAAAAGTGATATTAGAATTTGGGAATGGAGGCCTGGCACTATAGCCTAGCAGCTAAAGTCTTCACTTTGCAGACACCAGGAGTACATATGGGAGCCTGGTTTAATCCTGGCTGCTCCGCTTTCCATCCTGCATGTGACCTGGGAAAGCAATTGGGGCTGGGCCAAAGTCTTGAGACCCTGAGCCTGTGTGGGAGACCTGGAAGAAGCTCCTGGCTCCTGGCATTGGGTTGGCTCAGTTCCGGCAGTTGCAGCAACTTGGGGAGTGAATCATTGGACGGAAGATCTTTCTCTCTGTTTCCCTTCCTCTCTGTGTATCTGACTTACCAAACAAATAATTCAATCTTTAAAAACAAATTTGTGATTGTGCTGTTAACTGCTTTTGTTGTTTTTTGATAAATCATTATTGTGGCCCTTGGCAAAGCAAGCAAATAATGTTTATATATTAATCTTTTCATCAGATGTTATCCATAAATATTCCTCTGTGTGGCCATCTATATTGTTAGTATTAATCTTGGGCTGGGAGAGCACCTAGGACCTGAGTTTCTGGGCTGTTCAAGGGTGAGGTTTGTCCAGGGATGTTACTTGCTACTTGTGGCTCACCTGACTAGGGAGCACCTGGTGCTGGGCTGTGCAAGGGCGTGAGTCCTCCAGGGATGTTGCTACTGTTGCTGTGCTGGCTGGGGGAGTGCATGGCACCTGGGTACCTTGGCTGCATATGATGGGTGGGAGGCCTCAGGGTCCTGCTGCTGTCATTGGCCTGGCTGGGGGAGGGTTGGCACCTGGGTGCCCATGCTGTGCCTGGGTTGGCGTCCTCAGGGATGTTACTGCCTGTGGCTGGCCTGGCCGGGGGAGTGTTGGTGCCTGCGTGCCCAGGATGTGCCTGGCCTTGGATTGTGAAGGTTGTTGCTTCCTTTGGTTGGCCTGGCTGGGGTGTGGCACCTGTGTTCTTGGGCTGTGTATGCACTGGGGTCATGAAGGGGTATTGCTGTCTGTGGCTGTCCCGGCCAGTGGAGCGTTGGCCTCTGGGTGCCCAGGGTATGCCTGGTCTGGGGCTCTCAGGGGGTACTGCTGCCTGTAGCTGGCCTGGCTGGGGGAATGTTGGCATCTGGGTGCCCGGGCTGTGCCTAGGCTGGGGTCATGCAGGGGCATTGCTACCTGTGGCTGGCCAGGCTGGGGAAGTACTGGCACCTGGGTGCCTGTGCTGTGCCTCGGCTAGTGTCCTCAGGGGGTATTGCTGCTTGTAGCTGGTCTGGCTGGGGGAGCAGTGGCACCTGGATGCCCAGACAATACCTGGGCTGGGGTCATGAGGTGTTGCTACCTGTGGCTGGCCTGGCTGGGGGAGTGCCTGCTGCTTAGGCTAGGGTCGTCCATGGGCGTTGCTGCCTGTGTGCCCTCCATGTCCCTGCATCCAGTCACCTGAGCTTCCCAGGAGCCCTGGGCGTTTTCAGATTTGCTCTCATCCTGTGATGGCCTCTGGCATCAGCATGCAGCCTGTGCTTTCATATTCACTAGGCTTCTGGGAGCCTCATGATCTCTGATCTCAGGGAGCAGAGCCTGTGTGTGTGTGTGTGTGTGTGTGTGTGTGTGTGTGTGTGTGTGTGTGTGCGCCCTGACCTCGATGTACACAGCAGAGGAACACACCCAGGTGCACAGGAAAGATCAGCTTGCCCACTCGAGTGAACCAAGCAAATACCACAAATACCTCTACCAAAAGGTGAAAGCGATCCAACAACGTGTCACGGTAATAAGGGCCACAGGTATGTAAAACAGGCTGACAAACCTGTTCTATAAACCCAGATCCCATCCCACCAGAGACCATCGTGCCACAGTGGCTCAGCACTGCAATTCTAGTGCTGGCTCCCAGCTCCAGACTCAGATGGAGTGCTTGGATCCCGGCTTCATCAGTGGCACTGTGGCTATCTGCAGAGTGGATCTGACAGGGAAGGGGAGGGGAGAGGAGGGGAGGGGAGGAGAGGGTAGGGCAGGGAAGGGAGGGGAGGGGAGGGGAGGGGAGGGGAAGGGAGGGGAGGGGAGGAGAGGGGAGGGGAGGAGAGGGGAGGGGAGGGGAGGAGAGGGGAGGGGAAGAGAGGGGAGGGGAGGGGAAGAGAGGGGAGGGGAGGGGAAGGGAGGGGAGGGGAGGAGAGGGGAAAAATTCTACAATTAGAAGCTGGGAAGTGAAATGCAGGTATTTTGATGTGGGACTTAAGCATTATAGCTTAACTTAACCCTTAACTAGGCCAAATGCCCATCCCAAGTGCAATTCTTTGTCCTTAGTCCTAAATGTATCACTGAATCTATATTGGCTTAGCTCAGCACTTTATTCTTTCTTGCATGGATGCACATTCATACATTTGTTATGCCCTAAGAGCAGTTTAGTATATTCTGAATTCCAAGCTGGGTCCCTGGCCATCTGAAGATCCACTTCTGGCGTTATAAAGACCTGCACTTGGGCCCGGCGCGGTGGCGCAAGTGGTTAAAGGTCCTCGCCTTGCACACCCGGGATCCCATATGGGCGCCAGTTCTAATCCTGGCAGCCCCGCTTCCCTTCCAGCTCCCTGCCTGTGGCCTGGGAAAGCAGTCAAGGACGGCCCAAAGGTTTGGGAACCTGCACCCGCGTGGGAGACCCAGAAGAGGCTCCTGGCTTCGGATCGGCATAGTATCGGCCGTTGCGCTCACTTGGGGAGTGAATCATCGGACGGAAGATCTTCCTCTCTGTATATCTGCCTTTCCAATAAAAAATAAATCTTAAAAAAAAAAGACCTGCACTTGACAAGTGGACAGTGTGCCATGCGCACCACCGCAGTACCCCAGAATAACTTCCACTGTGCTGAGCACACTGCTTCCTCCCAGGACATTAGCAATCACTCAGATACTATTTACATTAGTTTTGATTTTTCAGAATGTCAGATAACTTCAATCGTAACCTGTTTATGCTGGGTACTTTCACTTAGTAATTAAAATTTGTCTTCATCTTCATATTAATTTTTTTCATCATTGATTATGTGCCCGATTGTACTCAAGGCATTTTGGACACCAAATGAGAACTTTTATTCTCTCCCTCTGACACCAAGTACGTGGTTCTTTCCTAACTTCTGTAACATGAAGCACATATTGAACAATTCAGTTCTGATATTATCAGCCTAGATTTAGCATTGTATCCTGGAAATGAAAGGACCTAACCCTACAAGACTACCCCACCATATCACTAATCACCAGCCAAACACCCAGTATGATTCCCATGACCCCTTTTCTGAGTTTCGCATCAGTTAGGATGACTCATTGAACTCAAGAAAGTGCTTTCCTAGTTGCTACTGATTTATCATCAACGATAAAACTCTGGAGCAGCCAGATGGAAGAGACCCACTGGGCTAGGCAAGCGGACTGGTAGCTCAGAGCTCCCAGGCCCTCGGGGGGGTTCTGTTCTTCCAACACCTCCATGACCCACCAAGCCAGCAGCTCTCTGACCCCATCATTTTCTTCTTTCCTTCCCTCCCTTCCTCCCTCCCTTCCTCCCTCCCTTCCTTCCTTCCTTCCTTCCTTCCTTCCTTCCTTCCTTCTTTCCCGATACCCTCCACATCCTACTTTTTTACTGTTACCTGTTCAGCTTTCCTATTTCCTTTCCTTTCCTTATCCTTTATCCTAATTCAGCTTTCCTGTCCTTCCTTTTCCTTTCCAATTTCCTGTTCGACCCCGTTGCTTCCTGTGGACCCTTCCCTTCCCTTCCCCTCCCCTCCCCCTCCCCTCCCCTCTCCTCCCCTCCCCTCCCCTCTCCTCTCCTCTCACTTCCCTCCCCTCCCCTCCCTTTCCCTTCCCTTCCTTTCCGTTTCCTTTTTCCTCTCCTCTTCTTTCCTCTCCTTTCTTTTTCTTTCCTTCCATTCTTTCAACATATTTATTCTTTTTGGAAATGTGGATTTACAGAGAGCAGGAGAGGCAGAAAGAGATCTTTCATTTGCTGATTCACTCCTACAATGGGCATAATGACTGGAGTTGAGCCAATCCAAAACCAGGAGCCAGGAGTTGCTTCCAGATCTCCTATACAGATGCAGAGTCCTAAACATTTGGGCCATCCTCTGCTGCTTGTCCAGGCCATAAGCAGAGAGATAGTTTGGAAGTGGAGCTGCTGTGACATGAACCCCCCCGCCACCAAGGCTTGATCTTTCCTGGGAACCAGAGAATAGGCTGAAGCTATTGGGAGTTCACCAACAGTCACTTCACTAGAACAAAGACGCTCTGGCATCCAGAGGATACTATGGGTTTAAGGGGGTTCTGTTGCCAGGGACCAGAGGCAAAACCCTTGTATCTCCACCATACACCCACAATTGTGCTCATTTCCCTGTTTAAAAATCTTGATTGCTTCTAGTTTTTGGTGATTTGGAAAAACTTACTATATATATTCTTTTTTGTTGTTTTGTATAGTTTTACATTTAAAAAATCATTTAATTTTTTATTTTTCTAAATGATGATTACATGGTTGATTAGGGAGGGAAGAATCAAGGTTTAGTGAAAATTGGGTGAATTCATTGCTTCTAAGTTTATCAGCAATCAGTAAGAATCTTGATCTTCTGTATCCTCATTAACAACAGCTATGGAAGTTTAAAATCATTTTAGAATTGTAGTTGGTAGAGCCAGGGTATGGCTCAATTGGCTAGTCCTCAACTTTCAAACACTGGCATCCCATATGGGTATTGATTTGTGTCCTGGCTGCTCCATTCCTCCTACAATTCCCTGAGTATGGCCTGAAAAATCAGCAGAGGATGGGCAAAAACAGCAATGCATGGGAGACCTGGAAGAAGCTCTTGGCTCCTAGCTTGGGATTGGCTCAGCTCTGGCTACTGAGACCATTTGGAGAGTGAACCAGTGGATGGAAGATTTTTCTCTCTATATCACCTTTTCTCCACTAATCTGCCTTTCAAATAAAAATAAGATCCTAAAATCAATTCTAGCAAGTGTGCCATTTTAAATTATTTTTGGAAAGACTTATTTATTTTTCAAATACATAGTTACAGAGAGAGGGAGCATAGAAAGGAAGAGAGATCTTTCATCTGCTGGTTCACTCCCCAGATTATTCCAATAGCTAGATCTAGACCAGGCCTCATGGTGACAGGGCTGACTGGAAGCTGACTGTGTCCGCTAGTGCCTAGCATTGCCGGAGAACTGTACCAATATTGGTAAAACAAGAAAAAAAAATCAGAATCCAAAGAATGGCTTTTAGTGAGTACATATTGCTTTTGCACATCATTAAGCAGAAAAAATCATTACATCAAATCATTGTAAGCTAGGCCCACCTGCAGATGTAATACAGGCAATATTCATTAGTCTATAGCTAAAAGATCTAGTGTTGGAAACTTCTTGTTACTGGGTAAGGTTAAACATGCCAAGATGGCGCCTCATACTGGGAAAATGAGAAAATCACAAGACAAAGAAAATTGGCCATAGATTGAAGCAAAACAGATAACTAAATGGCACTTTAATTTAGACAATATTTATTTCCTATATTTACTACACTTCTTCAGGAAATTCCCTGTTCGGGCACGATGACAATTCAGCAAGTAAAAAACACACTTCTTTGGAAAAATACTTCTAAGCTTAGGCTTTGAGACATATATAATATACAAAATAAACACTGCATGAAAACATGTACCACAAATTGCTGTATCCACAATTCCTGAAACATATAACATTCATAAAAGTATACATTTACATCGGTTGTAATGTTTTCACAAGAAGCCACAGAAATTTTTTTTCTGCATTGCCACATAAAAATATCTTAGGTTTTGTGGACCATATGGAATCTTACATAAATTTACAACTCTGCTGGTAGAGAGGGAAGGCAGCCACAAACAAAATGAACATAATGAAAAGAAACTATTTAAATTTGTATTAGTGTTTTCAAAAGTACTTCTTTAATGTCTTCAACCATTCAGAAAGGTAAAACCATTCCTAGCTTGTAAGCCACAAGAGGGGCAGTGGGCAGATCTGATTGACAGGCTGCAGTTGCCAGCCAACCCCTGGATTAGCATAAACACAATCTGCTTCTGAATCATCTTGGAGGAAAGTCACAATCAAAGCAAAGCAGATCAAGGCACTAGAAGCAATAGGGTTGGGGATGATTGGTGTAACTGACCCTTTTAAATATATTGACAGCATAAATCATTAAATGTATAAATAGTGTTGGTAAGACCAAACGTAACAGCTTTTTATATCTGACAATCTTCTAAGCGTGTTAAAATATTAACATATTTAAACTTCAAATAAATCTTAAGATGTTGCTATTGTTTATAGGAAAGGAGCAGGGTACACAGAGTTTGAGTGGCATGCCCGGGTCCCCTTCCGGGCCTCCACAGCAAGAGGTCTCGAGTCCACACTCCTGGTCACATGTCACATTGCTTGGGCCAGGGAACAAAAACTCTGAAGAACATTTAGGACTCCCGTTACAACAGAGGAATGTACACAGCTCTACGTTCAGCTGAAACACCAACAGCAAGATGACATTTCCACATGGTCCTAACTGCTTTTCTTTTGGAAAGTGTAACAAATATCACTGCTTTCAGCTGCTTCAAAAGCAGCTCACACTTTTCTTACAAATAAATTTCCTTGCCCACTGAAATGTTGCTGAAATCATTGCTAATTTTGCAAAAACATTTCAGTTGACTTTTGAGTGGTTATTTCAATGAAATGCTTATATCTACTTAAAAATCCCAAGAAATAGGATAAAATGGATTTAATTTTTAAAAATTCCACCACAATAAATATATAACACCATGAGTCACTGAGAACAAATGGCATGTTTCCACACATAGCAAGCATCAAACCAAGTTTACAAATTTTCTCTACATGATTGTGGATGGGCTCCACACACCTGATCAAAGATGCGCAAATTGTGATTACACACACACAACACACACACACACACACACACACACACACACACACACACACACACACACACACACACACCCTACAAGTGCTAGAGGACACTTCAGGTGTGTTTAATGGTTTTGCTTAATTATTCAATTGACCTGCACTATTTTATAGCTTCATAAATGTAGATATTTTTCTAGATTTCTTAAAAAAAAATTCAGACTCCATTATATAACTTTTAGTATAACTGGTTCCTTCAGTACAAACTTCAAACTTTTCTTACAAATCTCAGTTTAGGATACTTACAAAGGTTGTACCAATATCGGTAATGTGACATTTGCTGACACAGGAGTTCTTGAGAAAGGCTTAGCTTCCTGCTGCCATCTTTGCACATATAAATGCATGGAATGAGTTACCCCGTCTGAGTTCTCAAAGCCTGTGAGTTCTACCTGTGTCCGCAGGATGCTGAATACTCAGGAAACCAGAGGTGTTTCAAACTTGTGTGAGCTTCTGGGTGCTTAGTACTGGCTTCCCTAGCAGAACGTTCCTTGACAATCATTCTAATGATGGAATTTCTCACCTGTGTAGCTTTCATTGCTGTAAACTTCTGAAGGAGAAGCATCCCTCGTGTTCTGTAAGTTTTTTGGTTTCTGCCATCTCATGCTGACCCTGTGGTGAAGTGGTGGCACAGGGGTAAAGATTTCTCCCTAATGAATTCATAGAACTTTCCTTTCTAATTATTGATAGTCTATGAGTAAAGATTGTGGCTGAAATGGTTTCCATAGTGATGGTATTCATCAAGTTTCTCTCGTGTGAAGAGGAGTTACAGAGATTTGTTTTTTTCCACCCAACACAATCGCCTGTTGTGCTCTGTTTGCCTTCTGATGGGTGGGGACCTGTGACGTCTGGATAAAGGTTTCCCACACTCCCTCTGCTCACAGGGCTTTCCCCTGCGTGTGCTACCTGATGCATGATGAGGTGTAACTTCTGAGAAAAGGCCTCCCCTACATTTTCTGCATGAATAGGGTTTTTCCCCTCCGGTGTGAGTTTGCCTATGTACCCTTAGGCCTGAACTCTGGCAGAAGCAGTTGCCACATTCACTTAGGGGATTTCTGTCCTGTGTGAGCACTCTGATGTGCTTTGAGGTGTGAATTCCTAGAGAAAACCTTCCCACACTCCTTACACTTATAGGGCTTCTCCCCTGTGTGCGATCTCTGATGGATGACGAAGTGTGACTTCTGAGAAAAGGCCTTCCCACACTCCTTGCATTCATAGGGTTTCTCCCCCGTGTGCGTCCTTTCGTGTAATCTGAGGACTGAATTCACAGCGAAAGATTTGCCACATTCCGTGCATTTATATGGTTTCTCCCCTGTGTGTTTTCTCTGATGTTTGGTGAGGTCTGATTTATAAAAGAAGTTTTTGCCACACTTATTACATTCGAAGGGTTTTTCGCCTGTGTGAGTTCGCTGATGTACCGTTAGGGCGGATTTCTGGTAGAAGCAGTTCCCACACTCCTTACACTGAAACCGTTTCTCTCCTGTGTGAATTCTCTGATGGATTTTGAGGTGTGAATTTCTAGAGAAGACCTTCCCGCATTCCTTGCACTTATAGGGCTTCTCCCCCGTGTGCGATCTCTGGTGTACCGTGAGGTGAGACTTCTGGGAATAGGTTTTCCCACATTCCTTACACTCAAAGGGCTTCTCCCCTGTGTGTGTTTTCTGATGAACCATGAGGTATGCTTTCATATAAAAGAACTTTCCACATTCCGTACACTCAAAAGGTTTCTCCCCTGTGTGTGTTTTCTGATGTTCCGCGAGGTGTGGCTTCTGATAGAAGGATTTTTCACACCGGTTACACTCATAGGGTTTCTCCCCGGCATGGGTTTTCTGATGTCTAGTGAGAGAAGACAGATGGTAGAAAATTTTCTTACACTCTTCGCACTCATAGGTCTTATCTCTGGTGTGACTTTTCTGATGCTTGGTAAGGTCTTCAGTCTTAGAGAAGGATTTCCCACATTTTTCACAGTCGTAGGATTTGTCCTTGGAGTGAGTTTGTTGATGCACTGTGAGGGAAGACTTTTGACCGAAGAACTTTCCACACTCTTTACATTCAAAGGCTTCCACTTTGGCATGAGTTTTCTGACGTTTGGTGGCTTCTCCAGTCCTGGATTGAAAGTTAAAAGTTCATTCAGGCATTTGAGTTTTAAGGTTTTGCTTCTAGGTATCTTGGGGGGTACTTCACACCTGTTAAGCTATCCCCACTGTGAGGGTTCCCTGACATATGCTATGTCTTGCATGACTATATGCATGAACCAGTTTACAGAAAATCTTACTGTTTGTAATCCACCCTTCACTTGGCATTTTACTCAAAGGATCTCTCAACTGCCTGGACTCCACTTTTGAGCAGTAACACCTCTTTGGTGGTATAGTTCCAAAGAGTCAAAAGACTACTTCAAAGTTTCGGTCTTCGGATTCTGACTACGTTCTCTACTACGGAAAAGGACATACTCATTTGGATTATATTCTTTGGGGTATAACTGTCTCCCGTTTCTAGTAACCATACAAGGTATTACAAAACTTGTATCTTAAATATTAATTCTTGAACTTGCCTTGAAGTTCCCGTTTGGCTTTTACGGTGTCTTGTTCCAGGTTCATGAATAGCCCATAGGTCTTCTACAAAAGAATCGAAATTGAATTCTGTAGAAATCTAACACAACAGTTAGGTCATATGATTGGCTCTTAAACTTTAGGCCAATCTCCCAAAATGAAAAGGCTGTTAAATGCAAATTTCCTCTATCCCACTGTTTTGGGGAAAAAAATATAATGAACATTAAAAATCGTCATAGCAGAGAGGGAAATGAAGGTGGTTATAAATTCAAGACATTAGAAGAGAAAGTTAAAGACAGAGAAAACAAGGAACTATGAGCAAAAAAACCCCAAAAGATATTTAAAGTGCTTCCTAAGGAGGAATGCAGGAATCCTAGACAATCCTGTGACCTAACCAAAGAGCAAGTAGGATAAGAAAAGTCAGGAGATACCAGGGAAAAGACTGAATCCGATGAGTAAGCTAAAATACAGGTTTTCATTCTCTCAAACTCAGACTTCTGTGTTATGATTCCTGGTACAGTCATCCTGTTTCATTTGCAAGAGATCTGTCTAAAGATCTCCAGTGAATATCTGAATGGAACATAATACTAGATCCCATGCATACTATATTTTTTTGCTCAACACAGACATCTACGATAAATTTTCACCTTCACTTAAAAGCAAGACTCTAATTTTTCTTTGCATATTTCTGAATTGCCAGCATCACCACTCCAGTGCTTTGGGATCATTATGAAGGGGAATAAGGGCTGCACTTCCATGACAGTTGATCTGGTAATAGACAGCTGCCAAATGACAAACGGGTGGGTAGCATACATATCATGGACACAGCAGGCAATTCAGGTCCCAGATTTCACCCTGCTACCCAGAACAGCGCCTTATTTAAAACTTGTAAATTATGTTTCTGGAATTTTCTGACCACGGTTGTAGCAGGTAACTGCAGCTACACGGAGTGAAACTGTGGAGAGGGGAACAGCACTATTAGACTACAAACTTGTATTTTACTTCCTCTTTATACATTTAAAACACTAAAGTAACTTTCTGAGAACATCAGTTTCCTCATGCTTAGAACACTTCCATACCTTGGGCTCATTTCCTAACCTTACTTCCAATGGTACAGGAAGACACAGAATATGTGTGAAAGAAAGAATTTTTCTAAAAGCAGATGGCAAGCTCGAATACCAGGTGTTTTCACCCTTGAACATCTCCTGACTAGCAAATCTTCAATTCCTTCACACTCACCTCCAGTTTTCCTTTCACACACTAGATTCCTACATCAGTGCTTCCAGTTGATTCCAGGATCCTTAAGGAGTAGATTGTCACCATTGTTCTAGAATATTTACTGATCTTCAGATTTATTGATATATGAAATGTATGAACTCAAGTGAGAGATAAGAAGGATGGGAATATTGGAGATGTCAATTTTACAACTTATCAGCATAAAAATTAATGCTTTGGTCTCAAGGATGAGGAACCCTTGCAAGAGTTATTACAGAGCCCGACGGTGTGGCCTAGCAGCTAAAGTCCTCGCCTTGAACGCGCTGGGATCCTATATGGATGCTGGTTCTAATCCCAGCAGCTCCACTTCCCTTCCAGCTCCCTACTTGTGGCCCGGGAAAGCAGTCGAGGACGGAGCAAAGCTTTGGGACCCTGCACCTGTGTGGGAGACCTGGAAGAAGTTCCTGGCTCCTGGCTTCAGATTGGCATAGCATCGGCCGTTGCGGTCACTTGGGGAGTGAATCATCGGATGGAAGATCTTCCTCTCTGTCTCTCCTCCTCTCTGTATATCTGACTTTCCAATAAATAAATAAATCTTTTTTTAAAAAAAGAGTTATTACAAAAGGTACAGAGTAAAAAGGTAGATGGTGTCTATTTCTTGTTCATCAAAACCATTGTTTCAGCAAGTATTTAGTGAACAACCAACACATACCAGGCACCGTTTCTGATCCTGGCAACACATCAGCACTTACTTCAGTCAGAACATTTAAGGATGCAAGGCTAGGTTATTATCTCAGGGCCACAAAACACATTTAAGAAGATACAGTGCGCTTTAGGAAAGATACATGACACTTCACCTGAACGGGAGAACACTGTCCAGGGGGAAGCATAAACTGTTCAAATAATGACGTGATAAGCAGCACAGCCATGCAAGACCTGAGGAGTTCAACATAATGCCAATTATTTTATTGTTAATTAAAGGAGAGTAGCGCGAAGTCATTTGAAAAAGTTTGTAAGTCAGATTTACAAATAACTCTAAGATTACAGTTGCATACTCCAGTGGCAGGTAGCAACTGGCAATTCCAGAGAAAAAGGCAAAAATAAGTTTCACGTAGGTTGGGTATAGATTAGATCTTGTATGTAGGCAAGAGAAGTAAACCTATTACAAGAATATTGAGCAAAGGAGCAAACAAAAAATTAGAAATTGGTTTAGGTTTTATTTATTTATTTATTTTAAAAATTATTATTATTATTATTATTATTTAAGATTTGTTTTTGTTTTTATTGGAAAGGTGGATATACAGAGAGGAGAGACAGAGAGGAAGATCTTCCGTCCGATGATTCACTCCCCAAGTGAGCACAACGGGCCGATACTATGCCAATCCGAAGCCAGGAGCCTCTTCCGGGTCTCCCACGCAGGTGCAGGGTCCCAAAGCTTTGGGCCGTCCTCGACTGCTTTCCTGGGCCACAGGCAGGGAGCTGGAAGGGAAGCGGGGCCGCCGGGATAGAACTGGCGCCCATATGGGATCTTGGGCATGCAAGGCGAGGACCTTAACCACTGCACCACTGCGCCGGGCCCATAGGTTTTAAATATAGACAGATTAAGTATCCCAAAACGACCTCCAAAACTACAGGGTATTTAAAAGGAGATCACTAAAAACTATTTCAAAAGGCAAGAGACACCAAGCACTTCGCTACCAAAATGGGGTCTAATTTCTTGTAACTTACCAGGGCGGCTCTCACGTGGAAATTCAATTTCTAATCTCCATGGCTCTTTTCCTTGCTTCAACTTGAAGACTGTATTTGATTTACTCGCACGATGGCCTAATGATGGAAAAGACACAGGAAATGATGCAACTATCTGGAAGCTTAGAGACATAAGTTTCTGAACAAAGTCCCACGTAGGCTTGGCAAATTTAGATTCCGCTACTGGGTTTGTAGGGTCAAATATATTTTTCTGATTCCCCAAACTGACCGTTTTAACTTAGACTCCTGCAAAAAGCTAATATCATTTAACATCATAGGGAACTTCCGCATTCTAGTAACCGGGAAAGGAAATGGAAACCACTGGGAAATACATATAGAGACGTTTATCTCACCCACTGCGACCAGCAGGTTGTAGTTTTCCAGCATCACTTCCTTGTACAAGGTTATCTGAGCAGGAGTCAGCAATTTCCACTCGTCCTTGGTGAATTCCATAGTAACATCCTTAAATGTCACTGGTTCCTGGAACAACATAGTTCACTTCAATATAAAGGAACTAGAATAGAGGGTCAGTGGAAAGACACTCCGAACTAATCTGGATGTGCAAGATATGGAACTGACTCTGGAACGTTAAGCTATACTGTTCCACTGGCTCTTTCCGTACAGATACAGTTCAATGCGCATTTCCTGAGCACTGGCTGTGTGCCCGCAATGCTGCTGCAGTAACTTTTCCTGACATCAAACAGATTACATTTGGGCAGGGAGACATAAAAGTAAGTGCTTAAATGCCAAACACAGAGCCGGTGCTATGACGAGAGTACATACAAGATAATAAGATGGTCACAAATTGGATAGTTGTCTGCAGTACTCATCGGAGGTTTCCAAATGTTCATGGAAATACATATTATTTTTTAAAAAGTATGCGAGGATTTCAATTTTTTGTGTGTCAAATAAACATCCTTTTTTTTTTTTTAAGATTTATTTTTATTATTTTTTCATTGGAAAGGCGGATATACAGAGAGGAGAGACAGAGAGGAAGATCTTCCGTCCGATGATTCACTCCCCAAGTGAGCCGCAACGGGCCGATACTATGCCGATCTGAAGCCAGGAGCCTCTTCTGGGTCTCCCACGCGGGTGCAGGGTCCCAAAGCTTTGGGCTGTCCTCGACTGCTTTCCCAGGCCACAGGCAGGGAGCTGGAAGGGAAGCGGGGCTGCCGGGATTAGAACCGGCGCCCATATGGGATCCCGGGCGTGCAAGGCGAGGACCTTTAACCACTTGCGCCACCGCGCCGGGCCCTAAACATCTTTTAATTCCATAGTTCATGGGCTTATTGGCGTATCCTTGTATAATTATAGCTAGTAAAGTAGACGAACAAGCTTGTCAAAGTTATCCTGCTGAGACCAGAGTGCGTAGAGGGTCAGCTATTTCACACTAGGTGGATTGCTTCGTGTATTCTGCGTTGTTTCCATCTTCACTGGGATGTGAATACTGACCGTGACAGCCATGAAGTGCTCGAGTTATAGAGTAGTTTAGAAGAAAACACTAATGGAGAGATAATAAATGGCATATCAAAAAGAAGGCACAAATGTGACCAAGACATATACAATAAATAGCAGCAGTGAAGGAAAAGAAGGCACATTGGTGTAACTAACACTGGGGGACAGCTCTCATAGTATCTGTAGGCTTGGGTCACAATGCCAGACATTTTCTATCTCCCATGAAAGACTTACTTATTTGAAAGGTAGAATTAGAGAAAGAGAGAGAGAGAGAGAAGGGAAGAGAGTGCAGAGAGAGTTTCCTATTCACTGGTTTAGCTCCCAAATGGCCACAGTGTTCAGGGCTGGGGCAGGAGCCAGGAACTTTGTCCAGCTTTCCCATGTGGATGCAAGGGCCCAATAACTTGGGCTCCTCCATTGCTTTCCCAGGCAGAGTAGCAAGGAACTGATAGGAAGTGCAGCAGCCAGGAACTGGCACCCACATGGTATGCTGCTATTGGAGTTTTACCCACTGTGCCACAATGCGGGCCCCTGGATTGAAAGTAGTATTTAAGGCTGTAACATTTTCTTGTATATATTTCATAGGATCTGAAATGTAGTAGTTTTGGGGCCAGCACATGGCTCAACTGGCTAATTTTCCACCTCTAAGCACCAGCATGCCATATGGGTGCCAGTTTGTGTCCTGGCTGCTCCACTTCCTATCCAGATTCCTGTTTATGGCCTGCAAAAGCAGTGATGGCTAAAGCCTTGGAACCCTGCACCCATGTGGAAGACACAGAGGAAGCCCCTGGCTCCTGATTTTGGATTGGCTCGGCTCTGACCACTGAGGCCTCTTGGGGAGTAAACCAGCAGATAGAAAACCTTTCTCTTTGTCGCTTCTTCTCTCTGTAAATCTGCCTTCCCAATAAAAATAAATATATTTTTAAAAGACCCAGAGGGCCTTTTCCCTTTACTTTTAAATAAGTTTATTTGTTTTGTTAAAGACTCTCTTGGCACATTTATCATTCTGGTCGGTTCTCTGGCACATAGAGGTCTATAGAGGTTCTTTTAAACATGTACATTCTTGGGGTGAGTTCCATGGCATAGTACATAAACCTATGCCTGCAGTCCTGGCATCCCAAATGGGTGCTGGTTTGAGTTGCAGCTGCTCCAGTTCTGATCCAGTTCCCTGCCAATGTGCCTGGGATAGTAACAAAGGATGGCCCATGTTGGGCCCGTGCACCTGCCAGGGATATTTAGAAGAAGCTCCAGGATTCTATCCTTCCCTTCCCTTCCCTTCCCCTTCCCTTCCCCTTCTCTTCCCCTTCTTTTCTTTTCTTTTCTTTTCTTTTCTTTTCTTTTCTTTTTTCTTTTTCCTTCCTTCCTTCCTTCCTTCCTTCCTTCCTTCCTTCCTTCCTTCCTTCCTTCCTTCCTTCCCTCCTTCCTTCCCTCCTTCCTTCCTTCCTTCCTCTCTATCTCTGTCTCTCTCTTTCTCTGTAGCTCAGCCTTTCAAATGAAAATGAACCTTAAAAAATTCAGAACTGTACAATCTGAATATCTTTTCTTTATGGAAGATTCCCAAGAGCCACGTTTTTCAATATCACAAATCTTTGATTTAAAAAAATTTAATTCTTTTTTATCTTTGATTATTTTTACATAGTTGATTAGGGTCATTAGGGTCGAGGGATACAGGAAGGTGGGTGAGATCACCATTTCCACATTCTCTCTTTTTTTCTTTCCTGTATCTGGGGTAAGGGGGGGAGACAAGGAGAGAAGCTACACCCAGCTTCCCAAATACCCTGGGATGGAGAATAGCCACCCGACATCTCCCCAGGGTCCCCGATATGGACCATGCTCTGAAGGTCCTACTCAAGAAGTTTTGATAGTTCAACAGTTCTGAATTACTGCCAATCTTGCCCTCCAAGCACGATGAAATCTCTCCAGACTCCACTGACTGACATAGCTCACCTTAGAGTCTCTGCCCAGTTATTTACTGCCAATAGTTGGCTGGGGTAGTTGATCAATTTGTTCTGTCCTCCATCCTCTGTTGTGGTACCAGGTGTCCTTTGCAGACTCCAATGGACTGCAGATCCTCCTGGATTTGCTTTGCACTGCTCCATCTAAGCCACTGAGGAGGCCCATCTCTGACACATGTACTCCACGGTCAGGCCATGCAACCTGCAATTCTCTCTGAGGTTGGGGTTCTGAGTCCAGCAGCTCAGTTCAGGAAATCTCCATAGAAACTGCATCTGAGGTGATCCCAGACCAATTCTTGTATAGGCTTGCCATTAAAGGGTCGGCACAGTCCATTGCCCCAATCAGCTTATGCATATGCTGGTGGTTGCAAATGCGGTGTCAGTTTTGTCTCCAGTCCTACCTTTTACACAACCAATTGGTGTTGAAGCCCAGCCGAATCCTGCCCACCACATGCTCAGCCTTCACATACACTAATGGGAGCTGCAGCCTCGTCAGAGTGACCTGCAATAATCCCCACCAGGCCCACCCCCTGCCCTGGTTCCTATGCTTGCCAGTATGTACAGCAGACTGGTCCAGTCTGTCCCACATCCCATGCAGCTCTCATACATGTCAATGGGCATTAAAGCCTAGTTCAACCCAACCAGCTCCACTATCCAGCCCATACATGTGCTGGCAGGAGCCCACTGTTTCCCTACTTGCCCGTTCCCAATCTTGGATCTTGCACTCTCCAGGTTGTTCTGAGTTCAACTTGACTCCCATGCCAGCATCTGCCAGATGCTGCTGTGGCAAAGCCCATCCAACCCACACTCTGATTTATGCATGCACCAGTAGGAGCAGTCAACCCAGCCTGGCTTTTCCCTGGTTCAGTTCACTAGGCCAACAGCTATTGTAGCCCTGTCTGGCCTGATCTGTCTCCATTCCAACTCATGCTCTCCAATGGGAGTGGTGCTCCAGCAGGGGTGCCTCATGCAGCCCCCTACTGGCTTCATCCCCTCCCGCCTTTTGTCTCATGTGTACTGGTTGGGTGTTGTGGCCCAGTCTGGCATGGCCTGCCTCGCTTTGGCATTTTCCAGTGGTTACTGTAGCCTGGCTGGGCCCAACTCCAGCCATGTGATGGCCAATGCCACCCCAGGACTCTGCTTGCTTCTCAACTCCTGCCATGTGAAATCCTACGCTATCCTAGGACTCTGCCACCCAGAGGGTCACCACCAGGTGTCACTTCTGGACCATGCATCTCCACAACTATGGGACCAAACAGAATTCTTTTTGTAATATGGCAGCCTGCCTAAGGGACTTTTGGCCCTCCTACCACATGAGAACTTAGGGTTTCAGGCCAGAACTTGGAAGCAGAAACCAGGGATACAGAATCTATGGACAATCTGATCTTGGATTGCCTGATCTCCAGAACTACAAGTAAATTTCTGTTCTTAAAAAAAAAATTACTCAGTCTCAGGTACTTTTCTGAAGCATCACAAATGGACCAAGACAATTCTCATACACTTCTCGCTCAGTTTCAGTTTCCTCTAAATATAAATGAAGCCACCGGTACTGGTACACTAACAGTAACTAGATGATAATGAAAGACAGAGGTTTTCCATCTACTGGCTCTCTCCCCTGGGACCTGTGACAGCTGGGGCTGAGCCTGACTAGTCAGGGACTCATGGACTTGAGGATGTACATAAGAGACCCAGCTGGAATTCAGGTGGAAATAGCGGGATGCAGGCATCCCAAGTGAGGTCCCAACCACTCCACCATGCGCCAGCACCGATGCCCTCTTCTTAGTTTTTATTCCATAAATCACCCAGTCTCAGGTATTTTGTTGTAGCAGCACAGACGGATCAGAACATTTGTGCTTTGGTTTCCTTTATCTGTTCGTTTTCTTTGGCTGTTATCTTGATGATTTGAGGAGTACTATTCAAATATTTTGTAGACTACCCTTCAATTCGAACTTTGGAAAATTTTCTGAAGATTAGACTAAGATTTTTAGGTTTAGGAAGGAATAGCACAGAGCCCTTATGATTGCAAGGTAACAAGGATATGTTAATATCACTGGTAATATTAACCGGGATCACTTTGTTACCATGATTTTTACCTATTTTCTCCACTGTATAGTAATTATTTTTCATTTCAACACTCTAGTCTTTAAAATAAATCAAAGTTCAGTACATCCTTAAGGAGAGGGGGAATAAGCTCCAACTCCTATGGAAGACAGAATCTAAACATCTACTTGAGCCAACACCTACTATCTCAAGTTGTGGGCCAGCCAGTCAAGATCAAAAGCTCCTGAAAGTTCATCTTTGAGCACTCACTTCAGAAATAGGGTTCAAAAGCTGACACAATTTGTTACATGTATTTACTCATCATTCTTAATTAAAAGGCAGAGAAACACACAAAGAGGAAGACAATGAAAACTGTATATTAGCTCATTCCCCAATGGTCTACGAATGCCAGGGCTGTCAGGATACAGCTAGGTGCTGGGGACTCAATCCGTGTCTCCTTTATGGGTAGCAGGGACCAATGGGATTCAGGGGCAGAACAGGATTCATATCAGTACTCCGATATGGAACATGGTCTTGGGACTGGTACCTGAATTGTCCGGCCAAATGTCCTCCCCTATATATTATTGAAATCGTACCTGTTAATATCACACTACTCTTTCTGGATGTGTTTATTTATTTATTTGAAAAGCAGAATTACAGAGAGAGGGGGAGGGAGAGAGAGTCAGAGAAGAGAAAGATCTTCTGTTGCTTTTCCAGGCACATTACCAGGGATCTGGATTGGAAGTGGAGCAGCTGGGACTAGAACTGGTGCCCACATGGGATGCCAGCTCCATAGCAGTTTTACCTACTATAACATAGCACTGGTCCCAGGATCATCATTACTCTCTCTCTCTCTCTCTTTTTTTTTTTTTAATGATTTACTTATTTTCATTGAAAAGGAAGATTTACAGAGAGAAGGAGAGACAGATAAAAAGACCTTCTATCTGCTAGTTCCCTCTCCAAATGGCTGCAATGGCTGAAGCTGAGCTGGGCTGATGGTAAGCCAGGAGCTTCTTCCAGGTTTCCCACATGGCTGCAGGGTCCCATCCTTTGGGCCATCATCCTCCATTGATTTCCCAGGTCATAAGCAGAGAGCTGGATGGGAAGTGGAGCAGCTGGGACATGAACACACCCCCATATGGGATGCTGGCATTTGAAGGGAGAGGATTAGCCAATTGAGCCATTGTGCTGGACCCCATGATTGCTCTTACAGAAAAATGTTTCAGTGTTGGGAAACTGTCATTTTCTAATATTCTCATTTTCACTCTAATTTTTAAAAATGTAATTTGAAGGCAAGGTAGAGAGAGGGAGAGAGAAGACAGAAATCTACTGGTTCACTCCCCAAAAGTGTACAACAGCTGGGGCTGGGCCAGGAGCCAAAAATTCCACCTGCCTCTTCCACCTGGATGGCAGGGACCCAACTAGGTGGTTCCCCAGGAAACTGGAAGCAGGAACAGAGGCAGACCCCTGTGTGGGGTACAGATATCTTGAGATGTGTCTTCATTACTGTGCTAAACGCATTCCCTCCATCTTCACTTCAAATGTCAGGTTTTAACACTGGCAACACACACACACAAACTACAAATGCCTCCTTGAAATGACAGGCTTATTTTTTTTTGAGAAGATGTAAAATACCCAAGCCTGAAAAATCACAGCTTGTCTGCTAGCTGTTTCTAGTAAAAGGTCACGTCAAAGAATTGTTTGAAGCATTTCCGTCAGACAACGATCACACTTCGGGATACAGCTGAAGCTGCATGACCTTTCCTTGTCTCACACTGGATATTGAACCCTTATGTTCCCAAGGGTCAAGATTTAATGAGGTTAATAATATGCACGGTCGCTTTAAAGATAGCCCTAATCTCCTTGGCAATATTTTGTCTCTAAATCCCCTGTGGGAAAACAGGAAAATCACAGATTCGGTGCCGTTGTCTTGGTTCATGGCAGTTGGGCAGCAGGGTATCTACTGCCGCTTTGGTAACTCAGTCCAAGACAATCCGCATTCAGTGTCGCAAGCCTCGACCTCGGAGACCCCTACAGAGACAGGTGGCTCCTGATTTTGATAACTGGTATTTGATTCAGATAGCACTTTCCCCAAAGGAGATTTTTTTTTTAGGTAGGTCACTTAACCCTTCTAATTCTTTTGTTCCCCACAGATTTATTTATTTATTTCAAAGTCAGAGCTACAGTGAGAGCAAGAGAGAGAGAGAGAGAGAGAGAGAGAGAGAGAGAGAGAAAGAAATATTTTCCATCTACTGGTTCACTCCCCAAATGATTGCAACAGCTAGAGCTGGGTAAATCTGAAGCCAGGACCGTGGAGCTGCTTCCAAATCTACCATGTGAGTGCAGGAGTTTGAGCCCTTGGACCAAACTCTGTTGCATCCCCAGGCCCATTAAGCATGAACTGAATGGGCAGTGGAGCAGCCGAAATGCAAGCAGGCACCCGTGTGGGATGCCGGCACTGCAGCGAGCGGCTTTCCCTGCTATGCCACAGTGCCAGCACTGATTTTCTTTTTAATTTTTTCTGCTTTTCTGGTTTCATATTTGTGTTTTCTCTCATAAAACCCATAACCACAGAATGACCAAGGTGTAGCTAAATAAACAACTCACCTTGGACTTGCTCATTTTCTGTCGTTCTGAGTCAGAAAAGTTGAAACACTGAAGTCACAGGAAGCCAACGGCTGCGCAAATCCCCTGCGAGACATGGCCACACAGGATGTTAGTAAAACGAAGCAGGAAGTGGCATCCACCTGCCCACTGGTGATCCAAATCCTGATGAACCTGCGGCATTTCTGTGCCAAACTAACTAAATGCATCTCTCCTATTGGCTGCTTTGAAGATTGCGTGTCTCTTTGCTGAAATAACAGAAGAGACTCAAACATGTAAATGTCAAACAGCAGCATTTTTCCATGCTTTCATAACATCCACATATCCGCCCTACGCTGACAATATAGCACAAGGACACAGTTTTACTGATACAAAAGAGACATTTAAGTTCTACATTTTTTTCCTACTCACAGTATAAATGTCATTAAATTAGGGAAGTCTTTTTAAACATAATGATTTTTTCCTAAATCATAGTTCCTTAAAAACTGCTTCCCTATGAACTTGCTTTCAATCAAATAAGATAGAGTGAAACTGGACACTTCCTTTCTACGTATCTGCTGACCATGAACGTGGCAGCTGTCTAGCTTTTGAGTTTTGAAGCTATAATTTCTTCCTTCCTTTGTTAAGAAGCTACGTATTGCAAAGAACAGAGCAGGAAGCCCGGCGGCTATTGCTTAATTCCTCGGCTCCCTGAGGGATTAGGAGTGCAGGTGCTTAGGGTCAGCCTGTGTTCAGGCTCCTGGTTGGTCAGTGACTTTTCTGACCTTCCCGGATTGGTCAGCGATGCCCTGCTCTTTAAGGAGTTTCTGCTGGCCAAAGGCGATCCAGTTGGTCTGGGGGTTAAGTGAACGCAGCAGTTACATTCTGCTCAGACCTGGAATTCCACTGTGCAAATAACTCCAGGACAACTGGCCACTGGGGTTCTTCCCTGTTGGAGACGCATAGGACTCGGTGAGTTTGGTGTTTAAAACAAGCTATCATCTTTCAAGCCAGGAGGCATGAGAGAATGTTCAGTCAGCCGTAACGCACCCATGGGATTCCATACAAAGCCACCCAGCACCACAAAGTCAGTCAGTCAGTTCCAGGGCAATCACCATCGCCCTGGCTCCTGGACATGTTGCAGGTAACTACGGTAAAGTTAATCGGGCCAGCATGAACTGCCACACAGCCATCTGATCTGTCGGCAGTATCAGAAGTCTAGCTTCTTAACGTAAGCATTTGGCACAACCCCCAACCAGGCACTCCATACCCGCAGCAAAAAGCAGCTGGAGAGTTCAGATTCTTTTTATAAGCATCAGCACCCAGTTGGAGCCAGCCCTGTGTTCACACAGAACCCAGCTGATAACCTAAGGCACCTCCCAGCCAATCAAAGGCACTGTGCAAGTTTCACCTATTTTAACACACACACACACACACACACACACACACACACATACACACACGTCCCAGTTTCCCTCTCTAGCCTTTGGCTTGAAAGGGCTTCCCAGCTGCTAAGGAACACTACAACATCACCAAGCAACAGCGTCAATTGTGGGTTCAACTGACAGGCAGAAACACCCAGAAGAACCTTCACTTACATTTGTCCTGAGGGTGCTGACACATTCCTACAAGTTTTGGAAACAGCACTCCACCCTAAGCTTTGGGAACACTGCACAATCCCTCCTGTTGGCGCTCTGGACATGCAAGTTAGGGCCGTGGACGTCAGGATAGGGATCTACGGAGCACACCCAGGGATAACTGATCTGCCACCTGCTGATACGGGGTGTGGGGAGGGACTCCCCAGTGGGCAGGGTCAACCCCAGCCTGGTGGGGTCTTCACTGCGTCCCAGCAGGGCCATCCCAAGCTGCCCTCATCCCCAGCGGGGCTCCCACACATCCCAAACTTGGCCTGGCAGACTCCAGCCTGACGTCAGACCCCCGCCACGCTGGCCTAACCTAAGACTCTTGCCCATTCGCCCTGCAAAGCCAACACCAGAGAAAAACCAGTTTCTCTCTGATCAGGCAGGACCCTGGTTTAAACTGAAGCAAACGACAGCGCTGGCGAAACTGACCACCAGTGGCTGCCTGGAGTCCTCCCCACGCATCACATTGTTCCTCCAGGCAGCTCCTTGAGGACCCCACCCCTGGCTGCCCGTCACCCCACAAGAGGCCCAGCTACCCGTCAGCCAGCCACCCCACGCGAGACCCTTGGCCCCGCCGTGCCGGGGGGCGCCTACGTTGCAGCCTGAGGCTCCGCATCACCACAGCACGCTCGCCCAGACCCCCACCTACACAGGTCGGGATGCAGGCCAGACCCCCACCTTAGGCCTCCTGCAGCCCCAGGCACACAGGTCGGGTCCAGGCCAGACCCCCACCCTGGGCCTCCCGCCAACAGGCCCCCCAAACCCTGCTTCCAGGCAGCTCAAGGCGTCATTCGCGGACCACCCGCCTCTGCTGAGGCCTCAGACACACCTGCAGCGGCTCAGCCTCCGCGCCGAAGCCGCACCAGGCCCAGGGGGTCCTCTTCTGCTCTTTGATGATTCTCAGTCCTTAACCCCCCGGCGTGTGAGACAAACCTTTGCAGCTGCAGGGATGAGCCACTGCGCGTGCGTGGTGCTCCCTGGCCGCACTACTGAACTACGTTTCCCAGAAGTCTACGCGACGACGTCATTTTGAATGGCGCCGTGCGATCCGTCGCCCTCTAGCGGCCAAAGGGATTACTGCTGGGATTCCCCGGCTGCCTGGCGTGATCACGGGCGGCGGCGACTGACAAGATCCAACACTCCCACTGCGTGTTGAAGACCTGAGCGCACTCCCTTAAGGAGCCAGGAGCTTCTTCTCAGTCTCCTACGCGGGTGCAGGGTCCTAAGGACTTGGGCCCTCCACCGCGGAATAAGCAGGGAGTTGGATGGGAAGTAGAACAGTCGGGACACAAACCGTCTCCATACAGACGCAGGTGTTTGGACATGGAGGATTAGACAATTAAGCCTTTGTGCGGCCCCTGTACTTCTCCTTTGTTTAAATAAATTCCGTATCCCTGTTTCATTTCCCCCATCTCACGGAGGCATGTCTCCCCGGAGTCTCTGCCCCCGGCAACACACTTGGTTTGATGAATGCCACGCTTTTCCTTTTACATCTGGTCTGTGGTCTCTGGCCTGCGAGTGGCTACCCAGGTGTGCGCTGATGAGGCGCCTCTTGGAGCGGATGCGCCTTCCACGCCCTCGTTGTTGGTTTGTATCCCCGTGGAGAACTGGAAGCCAGTGCTTCTCTCACAGGAAGCTTATTCCTACTGACAGCTGGCCTGTGACCCCTGTTTGACCCGTGAGCAGTTACTGATGGCAGGAAAGAGTAAGGATGCTGGGAGCCTCCGGGGCCAGGAAAGGCAACAAAAGTTCATTACACCAGGGAGGGTAAGCCTGCGGTACCTGCTCCTGCCAAGGGGATGTTACCATGGAAACTCCCAGCAGGAGGCCGGCGCTTTCCTTAATCCCACTTAGGTTATTTGTTGTTTGACCTTTGAACTGTCTGTTGTTTAGCTTTACCCGGATGCCCGGGTGAACCGGCCTGCGGGAGCCCATTGCTGCTGCTGTTATGAAGTGATTTAGCTTCTAAACAAACAAGCAAACAGACTGTCAAAATGGATGGAACTGCCTTTGTCTCAGCTTCCCTGCTGAATCCCTGCTGGCCTCTTAATCCCGGCGCGTCTCTAGCCGCAGGGACACTATTTTATTGAAAAGCCACAGCAGGAATTCCTTTGGGAGAAAGGAGCATTTTAGAAGAAAATTGTAACAACCCGTTTTTGAAGATGGAATTTACATACTTCATGTGATAAAGACCTCTTAAGTACGTTGTTGTCCCTCCATGGCTGCCCTGCTTCGAGCTACAATGACGAAAAGTACAAACAAATGGGTTTCTCAAGATTCACCCGAATCAGCCATTTCCTTAGTAATTTTGTTGGCAGTCCCTGGGGTGTGAACCTGTACAAGCAGGTGCTGCCCCAGTTTTAAAGAAACTCCTCTCCACCTACTCCCCTTCCCCACCCCCTTTTGGGATTTATTTATTTGGAAGTCAGAGCTACAGAGAGAGAGAGAGAGAGAGAGAGAGAGAGAGAGAGAGAGACAGACAGACAGACAGAGAGAGAGAGGCAGAGAGATCTGTTCCATCAGCTAGCTCACTCAGATGGCTGGAGCAACCAGCACTCAGCTAGGCAGAAGCTAGGAGCTTCATTTGAGTTTTGCGGTAGCAACCGAAGCACTTGGACCATGCTTCCCTGCTTTCCCAGGCCATTAACAGGGGGCTGGCTCAGAAGTGGAACTGCTGGGACTTGAACTCCATCTGAGGTGTTGATGTTGCAGATGGTGGCTTCACTTGCTACACCACAACCTTGGCCCCAAAGCAACGTTTAAATGGAGAACAGGGGGTAATTAGTAAGTTGGAAAGCTCTCAGTGTAGGCTGTCTTTTCTTTCTGACGTTTGCTTTTGATGTGAGATGAGAGCATTTGAGTCTAGTTGTAGTTTCCGTTTCCAGATGCTGGCAGCCTGCACAGCGAGACTGCTCAGGATTGCTGAAAGCCCAGCCTCAGTCCATGAGGGTTCACCGGAAGTTCAGGAAGAGTCACAGAGTGAAAGAGTCCCTTGTGGCGCTGTATCTGCATACATTCTCTCTTTTTTTTATTGAAGAACAAAAATGCAAGCACGCATAGTATAAGTGCATCTTTGTATAACTGATGCAAGAATCACCAAACCGACTCAAACAAGCAGAAAATAAAGCAATGAACACAACCACATAAACACCAACAAAACAGTCCCGATTCCTGGGGTCTCCAGGGCAGGTCCATTCTCCGATATCATGCTTTGCTCAAAAGTAGCCCCATGCTGACTTTTTAGCACGATGGCCTAATTTTGTAATTTATTATTTTTTCATTGATTTTGCGGTGTTTTGAAGCACTTGAAAAGTTTCAAAAAACAGGAGGAAAATGTTCTTATGAGAGTCCCTTAAAAAGTGTGAAAACTTATAGTTAGAATACTCTTTGCAGAAACATTTTTGAAAAGATGTAATTTAGTTGGAAGAGTCATGGAGAGAGAATGAGGTAGAGGTGGAATTAGAGTGTGGGTTGGGGTTTCCCATCCACTGGTTCACTCTTTAAGTGACGACAGCAGCCAGGGCTGAGCCAAGCGGAAGCCAGGAGCCAGGAACTGTGTCCAGACCCCCCACATTTACAGCAGGGACCTAAGTACCTGGACCATCCTCTACGGTTTTTCCCAGACCATTAGCAGAGAGCTGGATAAAAGTGGAACAGCTGGAACATTAAACAGCATACCTATGGGATGCTGGTGCTATAGGCTGAAGTTTTACCTGCTGTGGCACAACGCCAGCCCTGGTGTGTGTGTGTGTGGGGGGGAGGGGAATATAAATCTTCACATCATTTTCTCATAATAAATATCTTCCTTTTGGAAAACCCCTTGTATAGACGAATTTCAAAAGATTTAGTACGAAATAAACTTGTGCTTAAATTGCATTTTCAAGGATAAACAAAAAAAGAAACATCTAGAAAGCAAAATGGAAGATTACACTTGTAAAAATAACGGTATCAATAATGGTGAATATGAATATATTGCCCGGTTTAATCAAATGCCAAAGACTATCAGACTGGAATTTTAAAAAAATGATGGACAGGCCACAGGAAGCATACTTCACATTTGAAGATACAAATAGGCTGAGAGTAAAAGGCTGGGAAAAGATGGGAGAGCAGCGACCTGAAGGGTGTTGGCCCGGTTGTCACTTGTTCGGGATAAAATGGACAGATAGTGTTAGCATAATCAAAAGGAATATTTTACAATGCTAATAGGCGAATTCACCAGGACAATGTAACAATTATCAACATCTATGCATCTAAAAACGCCACCAACCAATAGCCTTGAACAAAGCGAAACCGACCATCAATAATAACAGGTGGAGGATGAAAATCTGGGTTTCAATAATCCAGGAGAAAAATCAAAGCAGAAGTGGAAAACATCAACTCCAGACACGTGTCAGTGCACAACACTTCACCGCGTGACAAAAAATGCACGTTCTTACCACGTGCAAATAAGACACATCCCAGGATAGGCCGGCCATGCGAGAACCTATAATCCAATCTTGCTACATTTTAGAGGCTTCAGAATCTTTCCAGTATGTGTAACAATCACAATGGGAAGCTTCAGAAATAAATAACGAAAGAGACATTTCAGAAACTGACCAGCATGCGGCTGGTACTATGATGCAGTGGGGGAAGGGACTGCTTACGATGCTAGCCTCCCGTGTCAGAGTTCTCTCTGAGTCCCAGCTGCTTCTGCATCGCTTCCAGCTTTCTGCCCCTGTGTCTCAGAAGGAAGACAGCCCAAATGATTGCGATTGGGCCTTGCCACCCATGTAGGAGACTGCATTGGAGTTCCTAGCTCCTGGGTTCAGTCTGACCCAGCTCCGGTTTTTCCAGCTGTTTGGGGAGTGAATCAGCAGATGGAAGAACTTTCTGCCTGGATATTAAACAACAAGCCAACACATCTTCAAAATGAAACTTTACAACCTGGGTCCTTCATTGAAACCACCATGAAGTTGAGAGTCTTTGTCAGTGGCGGCCCTTTCAGTGTGTGTGTGTGTGTGTGTGTGTGTGTGTGTGTGTGTGTGTGTGTGTGTGTGTGTGTATTCCTCTAAGTGAAAATGCAAATCCTAAAACCTCTACACTGGATTTTAGACCAAGAAGAGTTACTTGACTTCCTGGCATCATTAAAAAAAACTGCTCAACATAGGGTACCTTGGCAGGCACCAATGAGTTGAGCCTTGGGGATGTTACGAAGAGGGTTTGGGATCACACCACATCCTGCTTCTGACACCGTGATATGCCAATACAAATCTACTGAATAAGGAATGAAATAAGATACTTAAGATTACTTGAAAGACTTTAAACCCCACGCTGTTATTAGCAGTGACGTAGAACAGTATGCAAGCTGGGTCACGCCTCTGCATTCCCACTCGTGTTTATTCCCCAGGGGAAACACTCTCAGAAAGCCCTCAAGCTGTCTTCCAAGTGCGTGCGCAGTTTCTCAAAGGAAGAGTCCTCCGGGCCTGGTCCTCGCGAGTCTACAAGCTGGTGACCTGAGGCCCAAGCGGTATGAACAGAATCAAGATTTGAATGATGGGGGAATAGTGGGGCATCAGGAAAACCAAGGACCCCATCTGCTCATACCAGTACAGTCTGCACAGCACCACGAACATAGAGTGTGCATCAGGCCTGTAGTGTTCTTTTAGGCCAATGTCTGGCTTTTGCCTCCAAGTTCAGGAGAAGGCCCTGACTTCCTGGCCCTTGGTCTGTCCAGATGTCCTGGGATGGGCAGAAGGAGCTGTGTGGAGCCTCAGCTGGGCCTGGAGTTTGAGCCAGAGGTGCATCCTCACTGACAACCCTAGCAGGCCTGCCCCTGGGATTGTAATTTCTCTTTCCTTTATGTGTTCATTCTATCTCCAGGGAAACGAGGGAACTCCAAGGGCTGAGGAATTCTGAAGGTAAGCTTCTCCCTGGCCTTGCCTGGACAGGTAGGCTTTGTCACCAGATCAGGGTGTCTTTCCCTTGGGTCTGACCCTGCCAGTGTTCATGACCTGGTATGTGGCCTGAAGCCACGGAAGGCTTGTCTACACCGAGTCTGGGTGTGTGTGTGTGTTGTGGGAGGGTGGTACAAGGGTGCTCTGTTTCCCAGGGCCTCCAGAGGAGCCCAGGAAAGCCTTGGGCTCTTCTCACTTCAGGAGTATGTGTGTGGGTCACATGCCCTGCTTGTGAGGCCTTCATGCAGTATGGGTCGCAGGCTCTTCTTGGGGGGGCCTTAACTTAGGCCTCCCCCTTCACTTTTCTGTTCTCTGTCCCTTGTATAACTGTTTTCACAGGGTTGTAATCTGCTTAAATCTTAAGCACGTGTACATTGCTTTATTGCGATCATGAGTCCCCTACCAGATGAACTGGGATCTCTGTATGATACAGAAATAAGATCTTCCATCTGTTGGTTCAACTTCCCAGTTGCCACAACTGACAGAGCAGAGCTGATCCAAAGTTGAGAGCTAGGAGGTTCTTCCCTGTCTCCCACAAGGGTAAGGGGCCTAGGGTCTGGGACAATCAGTTGCCTTTCCAGATTAGAAGTAGGGAGTTAGATAGCTAGTGGAGTAGGTGGGGCATGATCCCATATGGGTTATTGAATCATGCAGTCAGGTTAGTGTGTGACGCCACTGCTCTGGTACCCCTTTTGTGTCAATCTCAAAGGTCTTATTTCACTGTTTAAACTGTTAAAGCACAGTTTGACATGCACTTATTTTGCAATTGGCCCCAGGGAACAGAAGAGGCAGAGATGTTGAACAGCTGTGTTTCCTCAGGCCTGGCCTAACAGGATCTACAGTCTGATGGCTGAGACCCAAGAGGGTAGGAATAGAACTGTGCTTTGGGTGGGGGTGGGGATTCCACCACTGAAGAACCGGAAAAACCTCTGACCCCTTTCCTCACACCATATCAGCCTTCCTGCAACTGTGACCTCCTACCTGGGACATTCAGTCCACATCAGGCCTGATGTGGTTAAGACCAGCTGTCAAGCCTGGGCTTTGTCTGGGTCTTATATTTTCGTCCACGTTCAGAAGAAGGACCTGACTTCCTGTTCTTTGGCCTGTGTGGAGTGTGCTGGGGACGGGCAGAAGCTGTGTGGACTGCAAGGTTCTGAGCTGGTGTCTGGCCCAGGCAGTTCTAACAAGGCAGCGCTGGGGCCTGCCAGCATCTTGTCTCTGTGTGGTCATCTGGTCTCCAGGGCAACCAGGGAACTCCAGGGGCCCAAGAATTCGGCCCTGTTGCCGTTAGGATCTACGTAAGTGGAATCGAACAAGGGAATGTGACAAGTATGTTGAAGGTAAGCTGCTCCCAGCCTGGACAGGTGGCCTTTGTTAGCAGGTTGGGGCGTCTTTCCCTTGGGCCTGACCCTGCCAGTGTCCATAACCATGGTGTGTGGGCTGAAAGGGAAGGGAAGGCCTGTATACACTGAGTCTAGGTGTGTCCCCGAGCAGAGTCCCAGGAAAGCCTCCAGCTCTTCTCATGTCAGGAGTATCTGTGTGTGGGGGGGGGTCACATGCCTTGCTTGGAGCTGGCTGGGAGCTGGCCCCTTGTTCTTGCTCTCCATACATTCTGTAACTGTTTCTATAGGAGACAATCTGTTTAATTCTTAAAGGGGTACACACTGATTTATTGCGTGAGCCCCCTGTGAGACGAACCAGGTTTTCCTTCTATGCATGTTTGCCCACTATGTCTGGATATTCCTTCTCTCTATCCCAGGCTAGGATGTACTACAAGGCCAACCCAGTCCTGTGAACTTCTCACTGTGTTTGACGGGTACATGTAATTGGGGGGAGCGGCCTGTATCTCTCAAGAGTGGACTTGAGAGATCTGAGAGTTGTACGCTTACAGGAAAGCTTGTGTGACTTTGGTGTTGGTGTGGATGAATCCCACATATATGACTGGGTTTCTTCCCACTTGGCAAAATTCAGTTTTTCTTTCCTGATCTTATTGTGAAGAATTCTGAAGGGACACTTTAAGGGCATATGGCTGTGATGGCTCAAGACCAGGCTTTTCTGGAAGCTGTCTATTCCTGTCCATCCTGTGGACTTCTGGTCCCTTGGCCTCAGTGTGCATGCAAGAGAGAGAGAGAGAGAGAGAGAGAGAGAGAGAGAGAGAGAGAGAGAGAATATCTTTCACCCACTGGTTCAATCCCTAAATGAGCATAATAGCCAGATCTGGGTCAAGCTGGAACCAAGAGCCAGAATAGTCTGCCATGTCTCCAACTGGGTGGGATAGGCCCATGCATTTGAGCCATCTGCTTCTGCTCCAGGCACACTAGCAGTTCCCTAAACCAGATGCGGAATGGGCAGAAATCGAGATGACACCCATATGAAATGCCAGTACTGTGTGTGGCAGCTTAACCCACTGCTCCCCCATGCTGGATGTTGAATCTTTCATCTGTATGAATGTATTGATATGATCTATTTCTTTCCCCCCCTCCTTTCTGTTGATGTGATATTGTTTATTGATTTTTGTGTGCAAACCGTTTAACATTTTGGAATTCATCTCACTTGGTTATAATGCCTCTAATGTTAAAATCTCATACTACATTTAATATATAATGAATATTTTTGCTTGACTGTTTTTGAAAATGATTTTCCAGTGATACTCTTACTTCATTCATGTATTATTTGCTCAGTTTTTCTTATTTTTTTCAGTTATTTGGGATAATTGGTTTAAAGTCATGGTCTAGTAAGTAACTGTATTTCTTCAGAGATAGCTCCTGGTGATGCAAGGATAGTTCAACAGACACAAATTAGCAAATACAATAAGCCAAATCTAAATAATGAAGGATAAAAATCACAATTTTCTTACTAGATACAGGAAAGCCATATGGTAAAATCTAGAATTTATTCATGATTAAAAATCTCAGCAAATTATGTATAGAAGGAATATCTCACGTCATAGTAAAGGCATAATAATACTGAATGGGCAAAAGCTAAAATGTCGGACAAGAGACACATGCCTATTTGTGTCCAGCTTAGTACTGAAACCCCTATCTGGAACAATTAGGCAGGAAAATGAAAGAAAGGAGATTCAACGTGGAAGGGACAAAGGCAAGCTGTGTAGATGACATGATCTTATTTATAGAAAATCCCAGACTCTGCCAGAAACCTATTGGAAGTGATAAGCAAATTCAGCAAGTTTCCATGACACACAGTCAACATATGACAACCAGTTGTGTCATTATCCACCACAGAAATCAGGAAAGCCATCTCATTGCAACAGCTACCAAAAACGTCACTATGAATAATCTTAAACAAAGATATGAAAAATCTCTACAAGAAAAATGATAAAGTATTAGTGAAGGTTATTGATGTAAACACAAAGAACTGGGAAAACATCCTATGTTCATGGATTGGAAAAATAAGAATATTTAAAATCTCCATAATATCCGAATAATCTACAGATTCAATGCAAAATATCAGAAACACATTTCCTGAGAGCTACAAAAACTGCTGGTGTTTTTCTTAGAACCATTATAGACTCTCAATAACCAAGTGACTTGGAACAGAAAAAAGAAAGCAAGAGGCATTCTACTTTCTGACTTTCAAATATATTACAAATTTAGAAACTGCAGTAGTTAACAACAGTATGGTATTGGCAAACAAACAAACAAAAAATAGACCAATGCAATAGTGTAGAGACCTTAGAAGTACGCTTACAGCGAACTGCTCTATCTACAGCTAACTGAGATTTGACAAAGGTGCCAATAGCATGCTTCGGGAAAGAGTCCCAAGTGGTGTATTGATCTATCTTTTTTGTTGTTGTTGTTGCTGCTGTTTTTTAATTACATGAAAGGAGAGAGAGAGATCTCTCATCTGCTGGTTTACCCCTCAAATGCCCACAATGGCTGGCAGTGGGCCAAGCTGAAGGCTGAGAGTCCAGAAGTGAAGCCCCACCCACATGACGGCCAGGCTGTAATTGCCTGACCATCACTTACTGTCAGCAGCGCCAATACACACACCCAGACACTCTGATGCGGATGGAGTCGGGCAAGCAGCATCTGAATGTGTGCACCAAATGTCTACCCCAAGACTGACTTCATTTTAAAGACGGCAGGGGTGGACTGGCTCGTAGGGAATGAGCCACTCCACTCCTGCTGTTGCCCTTGTGGTTTGCCAGGATTGCGATATTCTTTATTGTTTGATGCTGTCACAGGTGTGGAGTGCATTGTTCTGTGGATAAGTGTAAAACTCCCTTGACCAACAGAGTTGCTTCACAGAGGTAATGGTTGGTACCAGTATTTTTTTTTTTTTAAGATTTATTTATTTTTATTGCAAAGTCAGAAAGAGAGAGAGAGGAGGAGAGACAGGAGACAAAAGAGGAAGATTTTCTGTCCCCTGATTCACTCCCTTCCCCAAGTGACCGCAACGGCTGGATCTGAGCTGATCTGAAGCCAGGAGCCAGCAGCTTCTTCCGGGTCTCCCACATGGGTGCAGGATCCCAAGGCTTTGGGCCAGGTCAGTACCAGTATTTTTTTCAGTCCTTCCCTTGCATTTCATGTTACATATGAACCTACATAAAACTATTTTCTCATAGAGTATATGTTTTTTTTTAATTTATTTTTTTAAAGATTTATTTTTATTATTATTTTTTTTTATTGGAAAGGCGGATATACAGAGAGGAGAGACAGAGAGGAAGATCTTCCGTCCAATGATTCACTCCCCAAGTGAGTGCAATGGGCCGATACTATGCCGATCCGAAGCCAGGAGCCTCTTCTGGGTCTCCCACATGGGTGCAGGGTCCCAAAGCCTTGGGCCGTCCTGGACTGCTTTCCCAGGCCACAGGCAGGGAGCTGGAAGGGAAGAGGGGCTGCCGGGATTAGAACCTGCGCCCATATGGGATCCCGGGCGTGCAAGGCGAGGACCCTTAACCACTTGCGCCACAGCGCCGGGCCCGAGTATATGGTTTTAAATTATGTCCTATTTTAAGGGAGTTTTACATAATACAGTCACACTATGCTCAAAAGTTCAAATTATGCAAATTATGACCCACCTTCATGTAAAACTGTCTGGTGACCTGTTAACCTTGTCTGTGTCAAGAGCCTTAAAAAGTGTGTTAGGTGCCTTGCCATGTTTTTGGATGTGCGAACAAAGCGCTGTATTTTAACATCTATGATCATTCTAAACATTTATAAACATGACAGTAGATTAGGTGTCTGGAGTCCCGTTGGCAGGATGCTAGCTTTAACATCCCTCCTGCTACGGCCTTCGGTCAGCAGATAAAAGTTACTCCTGCGGGAAACAAGACAATTGGGGTTTCCTGCACATCCCCAAGGCCGGGCAGCCGGCTGCAGGTCTGGTCACGCCGTCCGCCAGGGAGGACCAGCGCCTGACGGGGTCCCCGACCCCCGATGGCGGTCTCGCGGTCGGCCCTGCAGCAGCAGCCCGCGCCCTCTCCCGCACTCCGCGCAAGTTCCGGCGACGTGCTCAGAGATGCCAACGCCGGGGTCTCCCTGGGGTCTCCCTGGGGTCACCTGATCGCCGCTCGCAGGCCGCGGCGACCACCTCACACCCCCTGACGCGCACCCGGAGACCGCAGCCCCCTGCCCGCCTCGACGCGCACGTCGCTGCGCCTCACGGGAAACGTAGTTTCTGCCGACCACGCAGGACGGCGAGCGCGCGGGCTCTGCGCATGCGCCCTTCCACTCGCGGGCCCGCCTCTGCCCCCCGGGCTGTGCCTCCTGCTTCCCTCCGGCCCCGCGTGGGAAGTGTCTTGCAGCCGCCCCGCGGACACGGTCTTCGGGGGCCGCAAGGAGCGGCCGGTCAGGCCTGGACGGTTAGGCCAGCACCGAGAGGGCCCTGGGCGCTTGATGACGGGCGGGCGGGAGCCGGCGGGTGGGTGGCGGTGGACAGAAGCCCCGCGGCCACGGCGGCCCGGGCGGCGGGCGGTGAGGCATGGTGGGCTGCGGCGAGGCATGGTGGGCTGCGGCCAGGCATGGTGGGCTGCGGCGAGGCATGGTGGGCTGCGGTGAGGCATGGTGGGCTGCGGCGTCGTCCCCGCAGCGCGGGAGGCGGGATGGGGCTGCGGGGCGTGCGGGGTGTGCGGGGTGGGAGAGGGGGTCGTCAGCGGCCCGGGGCTGGAGAGCGGCCCATGTAGGCCCACCCCGTGCCCTTGGTTCTCAGTGGTACTTTCGGGTTCTCAAGTTTGCACTCTTTAGGATTCACAAGGGTCTCATTTAGTAGAGAGAGAAAGTGAGAGAGAGAGAGAGTGTGTGTAAATAGGTGCTATAAAACTTGTATTCCCTACTCCCAAATCAGTACCCTTGATTTTCACAGAAGTTGTTTGGCAGGGACAACGAGAAACAGCAAAGAAGTTAAAGATACTGAAACATTTTCATGCCCCTAAAGCGCACCTTTTTCTGGCTCTCTGTGGAGTCGCTAACCCAAAATTTAAATAGCATTGGTAAGAAAGGTGATAACCCTGAGTATGTTTTACAGTACCAAGTATTGTTTTAGAAATACCGTCGTTTTACATCGTGAGTATCAAAGGAGATTGACACTATTGAAATCCTTAGGGAGCAAATGTTTGTATTAACTCCGGGACCCGGTTCGGTTCGTGCAGTTCCCGAGTCAGATCCTAGCTGCCCTGCTTCGGATCCAGGTCCCTGCTCCTGTGCCTGGAAGGTGGTCAGTGACAGCCAAGATGCTTAAGTTCCTGCCACCCCCATGGGAGACTCAGCTGGAATTGCTAAACGGATCTTGAAAGAAGCTCTTTGTAGCTCAAAAGCTGGGTAATTATGTTAGCCCTACTGTGTGGTCTCACACCCTCCCCCTGCACTTCTGCCTGGTGTGTGTGTGTGTGTGTGTGTGTATTCAGGGACAGCCAAAAACTTTTGTGACCCCCATTTCTCTTCTAATCCAAACTGTAGCTTCAGAGTTGTCCGTGTTCAAGAACAACACAAAATGGATAAGGTAAGCGTGTTTATTCCCCCCAGTGTGTTTTATAGTGGGTTTTGTGAGTACGTAAGAGTCAGTATGTTAAAATGAGAAGTTAATAAGAAATCAGACATCCCAAGAAGTTGAAGCAAGTGAGCAACAGCAGGGTTAGGTTGACGTGTTGACTGACGGGGATGCCTTTTTTAAAAGGATATGTTATTTTTAGTGAATGGGATGGTACGATTTTCAAATCTTCTGGAAATGAAGATACACGCCTTTTGAGTGTGGTGTTGTATTTATGAAAGCCAATCAGGGTTTTTTAGAAATGTTAATATTTTAGGGGTTGGTGTTGTGTAAAATTGCAGTGCCGGCATCCATATCGATGCTGGTCCTGCCTGCTTCACTTCCCATCCAGCTCCCTGCTGAGTGCCTGGGAAAAGCAGTGGAGGACGAACCAAGGCTCCTGGCGCTTGGCGGGAGATCCAGTGAAGCTCTTTTGTCCACTGTTAGCCCCTGTGGCCATCAGGGGCGTGGACCAGTAGGGGGAGGATGTGTCTCGCTCCCTCTCTGTGTCTCCCCCTTCTCTGTAACTGACTCATTTCAAATAATAATTTTTTTTAAAAAATTAGAATTTTAAAAAAGTTTTCTGATGTGTTTCATAGATTGGCTTCATTAATTTTTTTATTTTGTTTTTATTTTTTATTTTAATTTATTTTTTTATTGTTATTAACATTGTATTATGTGATACAGTTTTATAGGCACTGTGGATTCCCCCCGCCCCTCCCATACCCCTCCCCCCATGGTGGATTCCTCCACCTTGCTGCATAACCACAGTTCAAGTTCAGTTGAGATTCCTTCCTTGCAAGCACATACCTAGCATAAACTCCAGCGTCTTATTGTCCAGATAAGTTCAGTGGCCTCTTGGGGAGACCTTCTCTGGTCTGAAGATAGGGCTAACAGAGTAAAGATCCAGTCAGTTAAAAGCCCCAACAAAACCTCAGTATCAATATACAACCTTATGGAATTAATTGACATAGTATTGGGTAAACAATATGTTAAAAATAATGCAAGTTCCATTCTTCGAAACATCTGGGTTGAGACAGTATCAATGACAGGTTCAAAAAATAACCAACAACCAAACAAAAATTACAAGTTAAATCAAGGCAAACATTAATTTTTGAATTTAACTGTACATACTTGTGCATTATGGTGTGACATACACTTCTGTCAGTGTTGAATCAGGGTAATTAACATTTCCCGTTATTTTTTTTTTTGGATGGGAGCCTTTGAAATCTCGAGTGCTCAGAGAGTATATAGCAGGTTTGCGCACTGCTGTGTAATGCAGGGAACTTAACTCCTGTCTGATTGGCATCCATTATTTAACCACTATCTCTTCCAACCTCTAGTGGTTAGGGTCCCAGGTTCGGACCAGCTTCCTCGTGTGAGGGGAGCACATACAGAATTTGATTTTTTGGGTCTGGTTTGCTCAAGTTAACAGTGTTCTTCAGGTCCATCCATGCTACAGATGGCAGTGTTTCCTTTTTTTTATGGCTGAATTACGTATATCTATGTGCAACATTTTCTTTATCCATTTATCATTGATGGAATACATATCTTGACCAGTGCTTTGGTAAACCTAGTTTTTGCAAATCTATTTTTGATGTAGCAGTTTCAGTTCTTTCGGATGTATCCGCACGGTGTTATTGCTAGCAGTTTTGTCTATTTTTTTTTGTTAAAGAAATCTCACTGTTCTCTAGGTGGCTTTACTAAACTATATTCTTACCAACAGTGTGTAAGAATTTCTCTAAGTGCTCCCTAGCATTTGTTACTTTTTTTTTGTTAGACAATTACATAAGGAAGTATTTATTTGAGATTTAGCAAGAAATCATACAAATAAAATCTAGAAGCACACATCCACATTGGGTCATAAAACATGGCAAAGGACAAAGCAGATACAAAGAAAACTAATTGGTGGCTATAAGCAGTTGGACACATTTGTGCTTTGCACACTAAAAAGTCTTCTAGAAAATGATCATCTTAGATCAATGGAAGACCAATCTTCAATGTCCTCCTGCAAGGTGGGTTTTGTACACATGGGAAGTTCAATATTTTCAGTCTCTTCAAAGTCTTCCAAGGTGCCTGGGTTTAGTCCACCCACAAAAACCTTCTTAGAGAATTCTTTCCCTTTTAAAGCTTTGGTCCTTTTCAGATCTGTCTGTCTGCCATGCAGTTGTGTTCTTTCCGTTCTAAAGCCTTATCCACACTAGCAGCATCTTGGAAAAGTGTACCTCCAGTTCCTCCTGATCCTCCAGTGACTGGGTCTGTTTGAATTGTATAGTCTACAACTTATCCAAATTGAGACAAATATTCTGCCAGGTCTTTCTTGCTCCTTTACAGATCAAGTCTCCAATAAACGTTTCATCCTGCTGATTCTTGCTCCCTCTGCGGACTCCTCCGTGTTGCTGTGCTTGCTGACATTCTCCATGGCTGTGGTTTTTTTCTTTTTTTAGAAATGATTGTTCAGATGATTTATGCATTTCATTATGGGACTTTTTTTTTTTCTCTCCCGGTTGGTGAGTTTCTTAGGTTCCTTATGTATTCTGGATATTATTTTGTTGGGCGAGTAGCTTGCAATATTTTCTGACATTCTGTTGTCTCTCCTCTCTGTTGATGGGTTTCTTTGCTTTGCAGAAGCTTCTTAATTTGATACAATCCTATTTATCTAGTTTTGCAAAGATGCTAAGAACATGTATTATAAAAAGGACAGTCTCTAAATGCTGCTTGCAAAACTTGATATACATATGTAGAAGAATGAAATTCTAATCCCGAACTCTCATCTTGCACAAAAATCAAAATGGATCAAAGCTCTAAATTTCAGTCCTGACGCAGTTAATACCAAAGACATGGAAGAATTTTTAAAATATTGGTAGAGGCAAGCATTTTTTTGCAGGTAATTTTTTTGTAAATGTGCTGCTGAAGTCAGCACTTTGGGAGATACCCTTTTTGTTTAGAACATAGTAACGCGTATGATTAACTTTCCAATGTCAGCTCTGAAGTGCATGTAGCCTGTTATCTCCAGTTTTCCTCTGTGATAGGTTGAGATTAAAATATGGCGGAAGTACTCAAAATTTCTGATGGTGTTGTTTGATACGAGCATAATGAATGGCCTGAATACCTGTAATAAACTCCACAAATGACTTTATGTTAGCTTTTATATGTATGCACAGCATACATAGGATATATATGTGCATAGTGTAAATAGGTTATGCAGGATTAGAAATGCAGATAGTGTACATAAGTTATGAAGGGTTAATTATGTGCGTGGTGGGCACAGGTTATGTAGGGTTGTGTATTTGCATGGTGTGCATAGGTTATGAAGGGTTATATATGTGCATAGTAGGTAGAAGCTATGATTTCTGTAACTGTATAGTATGTATAGGTTATGCTCAGATGATTCAGTGAATTTTTCTGGTAAATGTCACAACTTCTGAGTCATATTTCATCTTGCTAACATGTTGTCTTGGTCATTTGCTTTTGGTTTTTGGATCTGTCCGGGTAACAGGTACTCATGACTCTGGCTGCCCTCTTGAGTAACTAGGCCATGCTGCTGCTGACTGTTCTCTCCTGGAAGGTGTCCTTGTCGGCTTCTGGTACCCCTCTTCTGATGTGTTTCTTGGAATTCCTCCTTATGCCCCGTGGTTCAATTCCAAGTTTGTATCCTTTGTTTAGGTATCTTTTTATTTTATCTATATGCGTATGTGGAAAAGAAATAGAGATAGTGCAATTATACAGTTTATTGTTTTGGGTGATTGTGCAAGTATATGAGTTATCATTTCCTCCCAGTTACCAATAAGTTGCTGACTTTCCACATGTAGTTTTATTTCTTTCAATGTTATAGGATGTTCCATGATATACCTACAGTCTATTTTAAATACTGAAGTTTGCTGATGGATGTTTTTATTTTTCATCGGATAATTTTGTGGATATCGTTGTCATTTTCTCTCTGCTCAAATTCAAGTATGTCTCTTGAATGGAGAGCGTTGCAGCAGGATCTGCAGCAGTGGCGTAGCAGGTTAAGGTGACACCTGTGATGCCAGCATCCCATATGGGATGTCTTAGCTGCTTCACTTTTAAAAAAATATTTATTTATTTGAAAGGTAGAGTTACAGAGAGGGAGAAACAGAGATCTTCCTATTGCCAGTTGACTCCCTAAAAGGTTGCATATGACACAGCTGGGCTGGTATAAAGTCAGGAGCCAAGGACTTCCTGCATGTCTCCCATGTGAACACAGGGGCCCAAATACTTGGGGGCAGTCTTGTACAGTTCCCAGGCCCACTAGCAGGAAGCTGGATTCCAAGTGGAATCGTTGGGACATGAACTGGAGCTGACCTGGAAAATGCTAGAAGTTGAACTACTGGGGGCCAGCTCTATGTCTTAGCCGGTAGAGCTGCCACCTGCCATGCCAGCATGCCATAAAGGTGCTGAAATGTGTCCTGGCAGGACCAGTTGATGATTCATCTCCCTGCTAAAACACCTAGGAGAGCAGTTCAAGCTCCAGCTGCTCCATTTTCCATCCAGCTGCCTGCTCTTGGACTGGGAAAGCTGTGGAAGATGGCCCAATTGCTTGGGCCTTTGCCCACATGGGAGAGCTAGAATAAACTCCTGGCTCCTGGTTTTGGTCCAGCCCGATACTGGACATTGCATCCATCTAGGGGTTGTGAGCCAGCAGATTTAGATCTCTCTCTGTCTCTTTGTCTCTGTTTTTATGTGATTCTGCCCTTGAAATAAATAAAAATAATGTCTTTAGAAAAAAAAAGCAATTTGGATTGCTGAAAAACTAAAGATGAGAGGCAGGAGGTAAGGACCCTTAAGGAATTCCAAGAGGTAAACTCACTCAGACCTATAGACAGGTCCTAACTCACCGCCTTAACTTTGGTAAGTCAGCACAAGAGGGGAAATGTTGAAAGTCTAATTATGGAGCAGGTCTGGGGCAGGGCTAGTGAGGGCAGGGCATGCCTGTGTGCCAGGTCTGAGACAGGGCCAGAGAAGGCAGGGCATGACTGTGTGCCAGGTCTGAGACAGGGCATGACTGTGTGCCAGGTCTGAGACAGGTCCAGTGAAGGCAGGGCATGCCTCTGTGCCAGGTCTGAGGCAGGGCCAGTGAAGTCAGGGCATGCCTCTATGCTTGTGTGCCAGGTCTGAGATGGGCCAGTGAAGGCAGGCATGCCTGCGTACCAGATCTGAGAGAGATAGGGCCTGTGAAGGCTGGCATGCCTGTGTGCCAGGTCTGAGAGAGACAGGGCCAGTGAAGGCTGGCATGCCTGTGTGCCAGGTCTGCCCAGTTGTACAGGTGAGACAAGGAACAATGCACAGGAGCTTCAGATAGCTCATGGAGAATGAATGTTATGGACGAACTATGTATAGATTTTAATAAATTTTTAATCCAAAACTTATCATAATAGTTTTGAACAGGAAGTAGTTTCAGGCACCTGGAAAGGTAAGGCAGCAGTTTGAAATCAGCCCAATTTGCAGTGTCATAAACTCTGCTAAAATTGAAGCAAGAATAAGCTTCAAACATGGTAAAGCTTGGGTGGAAAAATGGCAAACTGATCAATGCTTTGTAAGTAGTTTATGGGGTAAAGTCCAGAAGAAGTCAATTGGGATAACTTCTTTTAATTTTTTTTCATTTTTTATTATATTTTTGACAATCTTTACATAGTTAATTAGGGTAAAAACGTTCAAGGGCTATAGGAAGGTGGGTAAGACTTATTTTCATATTGTTTCCTTCACGTATCTGAGGTAAAGGGGGATATTGAGGGAGAAGCCCCACCCAGTTTCCCACCCACCCCAGGTCCCGCATGTGGGGCATGCTCTGAGGTTCTTGCTCAAGTGGTTTTGATAGTTCAACAGTTCTGAATTGCTGCCAATCTCGCCACTCCAAGCACGATGAGGTCCTTGAAGAATCCACTGATTGACATAGTCCATCATAGAGTCTCTGTTTGCCCAGTATTTAGCTGCCAACCTATAGCTGAGGTGGTTGATTGACTTGTTCTGTCCTCTGTGTTAGGGTTCTGAGTCAGCAGTTCGATTGGGGGAGATCCCCAAAGAAATTTTGTCTGAGGTGCTCCCAGGCCAGATTCTTGTATGTGCTAGCAAGCACAGGGCCCGGCACAGTCCATCGTCCCAGTCAGCTGATGGTTGCAATTGCTGGGTTGGTTCTGTTTTCAGCCCCGAAAACAGGGAAGAGATGTTGTTGATGATGAAGACCACAGTGGCAGATCATCTACATCAATACACACTAAAAATTATTCTTGTTTGTGCCTTAATCGAAGAGAATTGATTAGCAGCAGAAGCAGGCGCCTACGCCATAGATACATCAGTTAACTGAACTTAGCCAATTCTGACTGAAAAACTGAAGTTGAGCAATTCTACTCAGTAGCTGCCATGATGGCTGAAGACCAGGGCCCAGCTGTCTACGGGCGTTTGAAGCCGGTGGGGCCAAAATTCTGAAGCATGGCTTTGCCGGTGTGATCTGTAGGCAGGGCACAGTCAGAGCTTTGGCCACCGAGAGTTGAAGTGGCCCAATCAAAGCCAAAGCAGACTTGTCAGGAAGAAAGTCACTGTAACTGAGGCATTTAGTTGTGGCCCAAAGAATGATACCATCTGCTTCTTAGGAGTGTGTGTGGAGAAAGCCAAAGCTTTGACAGAAAAATACCCAGGAAGTTCACCAAAGAGGCCTTCTCCACCATGGCAGTGCACTTGGCTCCATTCCTTTTTTCAGACAAGGTCCTTTTCTCTCTCTCTCTCTCTCTCTCTCTCTGGAAAGGCAGATTGATAGAGACTCTTCCATATACTAGTTCACTCTCCAAATGTGTACAATGACCAGAGCTAAGCTGATCCAAAGCCAGGAATCAGGTCTCCCACATGGATGCAGCGTCCCAAAGTTGTGGGCTGTCCTCGACTGCTTTCCTAGGCCACAAGCAGGGAGCTGGGTGGCAAGTGGATCAACCAGGAAACAAACTGGTGCTGAAGATGGAGGATTAGCCAGTTGAGCCATTGCGTCCTCCCCTTAAAAATGAAAGATCTTTAAAGGACTTTTTCCTTCAGTTCATGTAAAATGGACTGCTTTTCCTGATGCTATGGAGATGGACTCAATGGCTGATAACCAACTTTATGTGCAGAAATGAAGTCTATGGTTTTCTTAAAAAAATTTCTTGTTTGAAAATATTACTTGACCATCATTTCCCCTGATCAGTCCATTTTTTTTCCAGGTAATATCCTTATGTCCTCTGAAATGTGTCTTTCTGTAGATTTCTTCAGTGTGTTAGTGGTTCTCTTTACTTGTGCCATGGCCTGTGCCTTAGCATTCTGTAGTCAGTGTCTGTATTTCTGTAGTGAAACACCACATAGTAGCAATTTTATCCCTTAGATAAAACACTCATTCATCTTCGTGTATTTTCATTTTAGCATTTGCAACATATGTTCAGATTGCACGGTCCTTAAATGTAAGAAGATATTTATTAATCTTAGCATTTCTTCTTTTTTTTTTTTCCTTTTGATTTTTGATTATGTAGTTTTTCAGGGTGGGAAGGGTCAAGGATCAGGGGAAAGTGGGCAAGACCCTTGTTTACACATTTTCGGGGGGGGTGGACACAATGGGAGAGACCAGACTCGGCTCCCAACCGACTCAGTACCCAGTGTCATCCCAGGTCTCCTCTTGAGCATGTTCTGAGGGTTCACCTCTAGCAGTTTCAGTAGTTCTGAGATCCTGTTGGCATCACTGCTCCAAGCATGGAGGAATCTTTCCAAGGTCAATTTGGCTGCCACAGTCTACTTCAGAGTTTCCATTCACCCAGAAGTTTGCTGTTAAGTTTCACCGGGGTAGTTGATCAGTTTGTTCTGCCCTCCTTCCTCTGCAAGCCAGCGGGTGCTGCAGCTCAGCCCAACACTGCCCAGCACACACTTGGCCCTTACATACACCAAGGGGGAGCTGACATTCAGAGTGGCCGCTTATATGCCCCACTGGACCGACCCCAGCTCTGGTTCCTGCACCTTCTGCCATGTGCAGTAGACTGGTCTAGTCTGTCTCATACCTCTTTCAGCTCTTGTTTATATTATTGGACATTGAAGCCTAATTCAACCCAACCAACTCTACCCTCTAGCCTGCACTCATGCCTGTGGGAGCCAGACAGGCCTGCCCTCAGTCCTGGTTCTCATGCTCACTAGTGGGAGCTGCAACCTGTCAGAGAAGTGCTCACAGCCTTCCCAAAGGACCCATTCCTTACCTGGCTCTTGCACACTATAGGTGGTTCTGTAGTCTAACTCCACAGGACTTGCCCTTGGTTCCAGCACTTGCCAGCAGATGCTGCAGCAAAGCCCAACCCACCTGTCCTTACTCCAGCTCATGCCTGTACCAGTGGATATAATTGGTTAGCCCAGCCTGGCTCTTCCCCATTACTTCGTTTGCATATAGGCCAAGAGATGTTGTATCACTGCCCCCAGTCTCAGGTCTCACGTTCACCAGCAGTGGCCCAGCAATGGAGTCCCCATTACTCTCCTATTGGCTTTGCACACCTTCTTCCATCTCGTGTGTGCTACTGGGTGCTGCGGCCCAATCTGGCATGGCCCGTGTCACCTCAGCATTTGCCAGCAGGTGCTGTAGCCAGACCCAGCTTGGTCTGCCCCCCATTCCAGCTTGCATTGGTGGGTGCTGCTGTCCAATCTAGCGCACTCATCCCCCAGTCCCAGGCCTAATGTGAACTGATTGGTGATGTGACCAGAACAAGCATGTTCTGCACCCCATTCTGGGTGTCTGATCTGCCAGTGCGTGTTATAAACTGGCACAGCCTGGCCTTATCCCAGACCTGAGCACACGTATGCCGGCAGGTAGTGTAACCTGGTTTGGGCTGGGCTGCTCCTTGCTTTGGTTCTTGTGCTCACCTACAGGGACTGCGCTGTGATAAAGGAGTTCCCCAAGCTCCTTGTTGGGGCTCCTTCCAGTGGCAGATCTCACGCACATGGATGGGTCCTTGGCCTGGATGTGGTCCTTGGTTCTGGCAGGAACAGTAGTCTTGCTCATCTGGCCAACACCCAATACGGTTCTTACTGTTGGATGTTTGAGCGCAGTGACACCTTGTCTATACCCTGATGCAGCTCTCATGTGGCCAGTGGGAGCTGAAACCTAGCCCAGCCTGTTCTGTACTCTGGCTCTCCTGAGCACCATTGGTTGCTGGAGTCTAGCCCAGTCTGGCAAACCTCAGACCCAGTCCATACCCATGCCAAGGGACAATGCAGCCATGTCCAGCCCAGCCCAGACCATCCGCGCCCCCTCCATTCTGGCTCCCATGCTTACCAGTGGGAACCATAACCCAGCTGGGGCATTTCCTTAGTTTGCCAAGCAGGCCTGCTCCCAGCCACAGATTTTGCTCATGCCAGTGGTTGCTCTGACCCAGATTGGCATAACCCATCTGCTGTGTTGACCTTTGCCTTCTGGTGCTGTAGCCTGGCCTTCCCTGGCCTACCCTTGCTCCAGCTAGCAGAACCAGTAACGTGGACACGGCGAGGGCCTGGGAATGAGGCACCAAGAGGTGACCAGTGATGGTGGAAGTCTCCCTGAAGCCTCCCTTTATTACTCCTTATATACTCTTTCCCCCAAGTGCTTTAGCTCCTATCCCTGACTCATGCAAACCTATAGGTGTGATAGCCTAGCCCAGCATGATCTGCACTCCAGTCTGGCTCCTGCATTTCCAATGAGCTTATTTACCAGCTGAACCCTGCTTGGTCCACCCTCTTCCAAAACCAACCCACACACTTGTCAACAGGTGGAGCTACCCTGCTTGGTCTGACCAACATTCAGGTGTGAATCACATGCTCACCAGTGGGAGCTGTGGCCTACCATGGACATTTCTCAAGTTTCCCCACCAGGCCCATCCCCAGCCTCAAATAGTGCATGTGCCAGTGGGTTTTAGGTCCTTACTGATCAGAGACTACCCCCTCCATTCCGGCCTGTGTATGAGCAGTGAATGTGTGGCCCGGCCTACTCCACACTTTGTTCTTGGGTGTGCTTGCGGATGTTGCAGCTTGTACCAATGCAGTCTATACCCAACACCAGTACCCATGAGTGTTGGAGGGCTCCATGGTCATGCCTACCTTAGCCTGGTACCACCCCCAGCTGCCAAGCAAACCAACTGAAATTGTAGATCAAGGGGTGGGTCCACATATTCCTCAGGTCCAGTTCTCTCACATGCTGGTTAGTGCCATGGCCCAGTCTAACATTTTCCATCCCTGTTCTGACTCACTGGCAGGTACTGTGATCTAGCCTCCTGCCTGGAGGCTCCCAGCCCAGGCTTTAGTGTGCACCAGTGGGTGGTATTTGGCATTGGTCAATCCTAACTACCCCAGCCCCGATCTCCCACAAAGGCTGGCGCTTCTGTCTGACCTCTGAAGGTCTTTGCATTCTCTCCTCAAAATCACACCTCTGGGTGGCCAGTTGTGCCTGGGCCACCCAACACAAGCTCTGCTGGCCGGGACCCCACCCCCAGGATGAACTGACACATGTGGCTCTGAGCAAATGGCTGCTCAAGCCTCCCACCTGGACCCTGCTGCCCGGGAGCCAGCCCCTTGGGGAGGCCGGCCCCCTCTGGCTTCCTGTACCTAACCAGCTTCCCAGGGGAGACTGGTCCCCTGGCTCTGCACACCTAGCTGGCTGATTGTCCCAGGGGCATCGCCCAAGTCTGCAGTCTCGGGCCCAACTGACCCAACAGGCTCTAAGTACATGGCTACCCAAGCCTCCAACCTGAGCCCTGCTGCCTGGGAACCAACCCCTGGGGGAGGCTGTTCCCCAAGCATTTCTTACAACTATAATTGTCTAAGGTATATCCTGGGGACTTACTAATTCCTTTTGAACATTCCTATTAGGATTTCTCTTTCCTCCCCATAATATAAAGCAAGTGAAACATTCTGTAAACAACGATCGTTGTTAAGAATTAATTCCATACGCTTTTCCCTGTCTTCCAGTTTTGCATATTTCAGATGGAACACACATGCAAGGGAGCAGTATCATTTAAGGATGTGATGGTAGGATTTACCCCGGAGGAGTGGCAGCACCTGGATTCCAGTCAGCGGTCTCTGTATAGAGATGTGATGCTGGAGAACTACAGCCACCTTGTCTCAGTGGGTAAGTGTAAGTCCAGAGTGTTTGAGGACCGCTTCAGTGATATCTAGCACTGGACTCCGGGAGTCTGTGTCTGTTGATCAGTTACAGGTACAGCCAGAAGATATCTGGGTCCGCGTCTCCAGTGAGTTCCCCGAGGTCACTGTTTGTCAGAAACTGTGACGTATAGGCTGCCTGGTCCAAGTCCTTCATTATTTCTGGTTCACAGGGTTTTGTGTTTACAAACCAGAAGTGATCCTCAGGTTGGAGCAGGGAGAAGAGCCGTGGACACTGGAGGAAGAATTCTCCGACCAGACGCTCCCAGGTGAGTTCATGTGCACTGCACAGATGAACAATTGGGGCCACTCATGGAGTGAATCAGCGGGTGAGAATGTCCTGCTTATTTGTTCCCTCCCTGATGCTTTGCTTTTTCACAGAAAGAAATAAAAACAAAGAAATATAAATTTCAGGGATTAGTGTTGTGGTGTAGTGGGTAAGGCTTCTACCCAGAATGCTGGCATCCCATATGGGCACTGGTTTTTGAATTTTAAATCCTGACTGCTCCCCTTCTGATCTAGCTCCCTGTAGCACCCACCTGGGAGACCAAGAAGAAACTCTTTTTTTTGTTAAAGATTTATTTATTTATTGGAAAGTCAGATGTACGGAGAGGAAGATATTCCTCTTCGGCTTATGCTAATGCCGATCCAAAGCCAGGATCCAGGAACTTCTTCCAGGTCTCCCACACAGGTGCAGGGTCCCAAGGCTTTGGGCTGTCCTTGACTGCTTTCCCAGGCCACAGGCAGGGAGCTGGATGGGAAGTGGAGCTGCTGGGATTAGAACCAGCGGCCATATGGGATCCCAGCGTGTGCAAGGCGAGGACTTTAGCCACTAGGCCACGCCTCCGGGCCCCCAGAAGAAACTCTTGTCTCCTGGCTTAGTCTTGCCCTAGTCCTAGGGATAAACCAGGGGATGGAAGATCTCTATCTCTCTCCCTCCTTCTCTCTCTCCTTCCCTCTCTCTCTATCCCTGCTTTCTCTCTGTGTTCATTTGTCTTAGTAACTCAAATAAAATAAATCCTTAAAAAACAAATTTCAGATTGTATAAAACAAAGTAAGTTATTCATAGAAAGCTCTGCTGTAACTATCATAGTTATATTGGTATACAAATAAAAACAAGTTAAAAATAACCTTGTTAACATCAAATAAACTTAAGAAACATAGTCAACAAAAAGAGGAATATTATCCATTGGTGATAGGATTAATCTGTCAAAAATGGAATGATTCTAAGTGAGTCCCTACTGAACCATACAACCTCAAAATAAACAAACAAGGGCCCGGCGCGGTGGCGCAAGTGGTTAAGTCCTCGCCTTGCACGCCCGGGATCCCATATGGGCGCCGGTTCTAATCCCGGCAGCCCCTCTTCCCTTGCAGCTCCCTGCCTGTGGCCCGGGAAAGCAGTCGAGGACCCTGCACCCGCGTGGGAGACCCGGAAGAGGCTCCTGGCTTCGGATCGGCATAGCATCGGCCGTTGCGCTCACTTAGGGAGTGAATCATCAGATGGAAGATCTTCCTCTCTGTCTCTCCTCTCTGTATATCCGCCTTTCCAATAAAAAAATCATAAAAATAAATCTTTAAAAAAAATACACAAACAAAACTTACTCAATTCAAAGGAGAAACAAATCCTTGTTTGCATCAGTGCTTTTCATAACATAGAATTACTGGACATTAAATTAAGGGCGGATATTGAGGAATTGGACAGCATCACCCATTGGTAATAGAATTGAGACAACAATGGAATAGTCTTTCTCGCAATCGCTCATGGTACGTTCAAAAAGGTAGACCATTTTCTAGGTCATAAACAATCTCATCCGATTTAAGAGGATCAAAGTAACAACAGTTATTCTCTGAGAGAATGAAATCAAATTTTGACTCAGTACTAGAACATAGAAAAATATCTGATTACTTTGAAATTGAGTGGTTTACTTTCTAAATGCATACATCAAAAGAAGCTTTAAAAATTCACTGAATGAAAATGAGAACATTGGCTATCAGTGTATGTGAGACACAGGTAAAGTAGTGCTGATAGGAAAATTAATAATTCTAAGTAGAAAATATGAAAGGTCTCAAACTTGTGCTTAATTTTCTACTTTAAGAAACGATAAAAGAGCAAAATATACCTTATATAATGAAAAAGGTAGGAGTAGACATTTGTGTAATTGGAGATTGGAAGGCAATAGAGAGGACTGTTGAAATGTGGTAAGTTTTCTTAAAGATTTATATATTTTTTATTGGAAAGGTGGATGTACAGAGAGGAGGAGAGACAGAGAGGAAGATCTTCCATCCAATGATTCACTCCCCAAGTGGCTGCAATGGCTGGAGCTGAGCCAATCCGAAGCCAGGAGCCAGGAGCTTCTTCCAGGTTTCCCACATGGGTGCAGGGTCCCAAGGCTTTGGGCCGTCCTCGACTGCTTTCTCAGGTCACAGGCAGGGAGCTGAATGGGAAATGGAGCTGCCGGGATTAGAACCGGCACCCATAGGGGATCCCGGTGTGTTTAAGGAGAGGACCTTAACCATTACGCTATTGCACTGGGCCCAAAAAGTGGCAAATTTTTGAAAAAGTCAATAATTGGGTATACCACCAGTAATATTGACAAAAATAGATAGATATCAGGAAAGAGTCTGGGATTGTTATTCCCACATTTGTACAGGAATGAGGAATATCTGGCCCATAAAATCATTAAGTCTGCCCTGTCAAGTTAACCACAGACAGCAGTTGAAATTCAGTAAACCTATAACAAGCTAATTTTTTATGTTGATAGTTTTGTATGGACCATGAATTATGTGATAAATATCTAAATGGTCCTTGGTAGAAAAAGCTTTCCATGCATCCACATAAGAAAATGGTAACAACTTTATGTCAGTAATTTGACAGCATAAAGGAATGGACCACAAATTGCCAAAACTCAGTGGTGGTCATGTAGATAAGCTGAAAGGTCCATGGATTAGATTGTCATAGGCAATCACATGGGTGATTTGAATTCGCGAAGCTGTACTTCTTAAAAAATCTCCAAAATAAAAATAGCCCCCCAGCAAAGAAGAATTATAATCATCACTAGAGTTCCATCAAATGTTTAAAGAATTAATGATTTTTTTGGGGACAGGCATTTGGTGTCTTGAATAATTCACTTCTTGGAACACCAGCAGCCCACATCAGAATGCTGGCTCTGTTTCCAGTTGGAGCTTCCTCCTGATGCATACCCTGGGAGGCGACAGATGATGGCTCAAGTCGTTAAGTCCATGTCACCCATGTGCAAGATTTGGATTGAGTTGCTGGCTCCCGGCTGCCAGTGTCGTAGGCATTTAGGAAATGAACCAGTGGATGGGAGAGACTCTTCTTCATCCGTCTCACTTCCTTCCTCTCCCTCTATCCCGCTCTCCTTTCAAATATGCATTTTAAAAAAGAATTAATTATTTATACAATGTTTTCACAAAGGATAAGGGACACTTCGTGATGCGTTTTGTATCACGAAGACATGTATCTCCCATAAGCTTAGGAGCAAATAGGAAGTATCCAGTTATAAAAACGTGTCCCTACTGTGAACAAATGGTGTCCATGTGAGATAAAGAGGGTTGACTCAACATCCAAAATGCAGTTAATGTAATCCATAGGAAATTATTGAAGAAAAATTACATAATGGCAGTTTGACTAGAAAAAAACATTTCACAATATCCACGTAGAATACTCTACAAACCAGTAATAGAGCGACCATCCCCAGTTTATGAAGCCCACAGCAGTTATCATCTTCAGTGGTAAAAGGCATCTTCGGCTTTCTCTAAAGCTGGGGACATTGCGATGGATGTTCACTCCCACCATTATATACAGTACCTTGCTTTTCTGAATAGTGCTATAACTTATCTAGCACAATAAGGTAATAAAAGGAAATAGAAGACATAGATGCACAGAGAAGAAACAGACTGTGCATATATTGGGGTACTAAACCATGGAAAATATTTTTCTGTTTGTATCTTTTCCGTTTATATGAGAAGAAAATTTAATGAAACATCATCACAGCTGCAAAATTCCTGTGGCCTAGTGACAGCGTAGCCAGTTCAAGTCCTGGCACAGCACATGCTTGCGGTGACGCTGCAGGAAACAGGCCTGTGTTACTAGTTGCACAAAAGCATAGCATAACATTCGATACTGGTGATAAACAACCGTTTGCTAGTTTGTGTGTTTGCTATGCTATACTTTCTATTTTTCGTTTAGACTACGCTCCTTATATTTACAAAAACAAAAAACCAAAAAAACCCTGACAAACAGCATGCTGTATTACCCCGGCAGATAGAGCATATACTTCGCAGTTATTACTGTGCCTCTTGATTGCATAAGGATACTGTGGTCATGCATGTGGAATCACCTAGGGATGCATCCTCGTAATGTATGGTTGCTGTTAGGAGGTGCATAATTGCTGGAGTAAAAATGAACAGAAATGTGTAAGGCTCCTGACAGTTGCAAAATGCTGATGAAATAAAGGATGCTTAAGTGAAGGAAGACAAATGACCTCTCCATAGACTCAACGACTCTGTAGTAAACATGACACTTCTTTCCAAATGGATCGGTGTAATGGCATTCCTGTCTAAAAGCCAGCAAGGTGTTTTAGATTTAAATAAGCTTTATTCCACAATTTATATTAAAAAGCAAAGTAAATGTCTAATGTACTTTTGAAGAAAAATGATTGACTACTATATTCTAAGCAAATGTTTAGGAACATGTCAGCCGTGAAAAGACATTGTTTTATTTCTTCCTTTCCAGTAGATGCTTTATTTAGTATTTTTTAGCATGTGGTGAAAGTGAACATCTTTGTCTTTCTACTGTTAGGAGAAAAGCCTTCATTCCCATTGAGTATGATGGTTACTGTGGCAATTCTTAGGTGCCTGTTCTGTTGAGGAATTTTTCTCTTGTTCCCTCTTTTCTTTAGTATGTTTTTTTTTATATGGGATTGGGTTTTGTCAAATCCCTTGAGTTTTGTTGTTTTCTCTTTGTTCTGTTGTAGTGTGTTGTGGTTGTATTCTGTTGTACTGTGTGTTATATACACTAACATTATTGGGATAAATCCTACTTTTTCGTGGCCTATAATCCTGTTGGATGGGTTTGGTTATTACTTGTATGGTCATTTGCATATGTAGTTTTGATTAGGGGATATTGATCTGTAGATTCTTTTTAATTATGACCACCTTTATCTGCTGTGTCAGGATAATAATGTTGACTTTCTAGAATTTATTGAGAATTCTTCCCTCTTGTAATTTTTGGAAGAATTTGAAATGAGTAGGTGTTAATTTTTCTTAAGTAACTGATAGAATTTGCCTGAAGGGTTACCTGTTCCTGTTGAGAAATTTCCAGTGACTACTCAAGTCCAGCTACAGGATTTTGGAATTCTCTTTGTAATTCTAATATATATAGTACAAAAAATATGAGTGAAATTGACATTTTGAGGTTAGATTATTATTTATAGCCCTTGCCAATATTTTTGAGGTACAGTGTTTTTTAAGACTTATTTGATTGAATTATTTGTTTAGTGGAGGATTGATTAAGCTTGTGATTATGAAATAAACAAAATACATCATTGTAAAATTCCAAAAAAGAAAAAAAAAAGTGGAGGGAAGGGGATGGGCAGGAAGGGAGCTAGGATGGAAGTGTTATGTTCTTAAACCTGTAAGCATGAACCATGAAACTTGTTCTTTTTATACAAAAAAGTCTACGTTATAGTAAAAATAAACACATTTTTGCATGTGTGCTGGGAAAAAGATGTGAAAAGACCCACTAAAAAATGTAAATAATTGCAGAGAAAAATTGAAGACCTAATTAAATGAAAATTTCTATTTAGGTACCAATGCATAATATTGTTAACATGTTTTTGTCCTTAAAATAACATAGAAATTCAGAATTATTTCAACCTTTTTTTTTTATTGTTAGAGAGCAGCTAATGATAAATTTTCCTTGGAAATGTAGAGGAACTAAAGTAATGTTGTATGCATAATACTGCCTGATTTCAAGATTCAAGAAGAAACTGCAGTAATGTTTTGGAGACCCAGTACTTTTGTCTATGGGGTTTTTTATTCAATTTTAAGACCTAGTAGTTTTATTTAGTTGCTGTAGGCAAATCTGGCAAGTTTTTCCAGGTTTATGGTGGCCACTTTGAATACTTGGATCAGGTCCTACTTTATTTGTGGAGAGTTTCCTTATAATTTTTAATATTAGAGTTGATTTTATTTATTCATATTTAGGAATTTTTTCATCTTGTGTTTGTGTTAAATATGCTAATTTTATTTAATTGGAATTATAAGAACTCTTGCACAATTCTTAATTTTCTTATTTATATTGCCTTCTTTTTTCATGTCCTAATTCAATGATGTTTATTAAAATTTTAGTCAAGTCTGGTTTCTCTTTCAGCTGTTTTTTTTTTTAAATTAAACTTGGGATAAAAATATAATATTAGGACTGGGTTGCCTTAGCAACATACATTTATTTTCTTACAAATCTGTAAGTTTAGACTCTAAGATTAACATGCTAGCACTGTTGCTTTCTGGTGGGGCCTCTCTGTCTTAAAGAAGATACGTTCTTGTTGTGTCAGATAAAGAGAGAGAAGTCAACCATACACTCTAGAATCTTTATCTCCTAATGCTGTTAGTCTTCTCAGCATTCTATTCTCTGACCCTGATTACTCCCCTAAAGACCATATCCAATTGGATACAGTCACATTGGATGTTAGAGTTACAACATATGAGTTGGATATGGATACAATTTTGTCTATAATGGTTTTCTTGTAACTTAAGTACTATTTTCTAAGATCACTTATTTTCAAAATTTTGTCAGTGATGTTGATCAGCTTTTGCCATGTCCCATATTCCCAAGGCACTGCCGTTTGCTCTTTCTGGACTCACACATCTTAGTACTTTCCCAGTCAATGCAGCTTTGTCTTTATAGGAGTAGACTTGCTTGTGTTGCATCAGTTTAAGGTGTATTTCCTGTTTTTCTTATGATTCTTACAGTCTCCAACTTGCTTTCTTCAAAGATATGGGCACTCTATCTTCTATACATGAGTATTTCTGTACTTAGTTGGAAATTTCAAGCAAGTGGGAATCTGTCTGCTAGTCATAATAAGACTGCAGATTTTTAGAAAGTGATTTTATTTGCTCTCATCATATTGATTCTTATAGTCTTACTTTGGAGGATACATAGAGTAATTTAGATTTTAGTATTTACTATTACTCATAACATTTATAAATTGGGAATCAAATATGTATCTTTTAACATCCACATTCCTCTCCCTGTTTCATCTGTACCAGGTCTTTATTTCTAGTTTTTGTGTTTTCATCTCAAACCCATGAAATTCTGTATTAAGTATATGTGTATCTATGTGTGTGTGTGTATATAAAATTTGGAATTATTTTCATTCCTGAAAATTTGATGAAAAGCCAGTATCTCCAGGTAGTACATGTATTTAAATTCTCATTCTCCTAAGAAATGAATTAGTATTTGTGGTGCAATTAACTTTTCTTATTTCTAGAAATTTGGAAGGCTGATCAACTAAATGGAGGAAGCCAGGAAAGCCAGTTGAAACATATTTGGGAAGGTGCAATACTCAGCAACAAAACATTGACTAAGGAACAAAGTAGTGTAACAGAAAAACCATTGAACTTGGGTGTGAATAATGTTCCTTCTGAAAGAATACTTTGTGAACATAACTCAGGCGGAATGAATTTTAGTAACAGTTCAGAACTGGTTATCAGTAAGAAAAACTATTTAGGAAAAAAGCCCGAGGAACTTAATGCCCGTGGAAAATGTCTACTCAAAATTGAGCAAGAAAAAACCCAAGCTAAACAGAAAAGTGAGCCTTTCAAAAGTGGGGAAACTAACAACCATCATGAAGACCCAGCTCAACATGAGAAGATTCAAACTTTTCAACACAGGATACCTCAGGAAACTTGCCTTGAAGAGGAAATAGCCAATACACACAGGAGGGAGATTACAGAAGAAAATGATTGTGAATTACAACAATGTCAGGAAACTTCGTGTGATAATTCATGCGTGTTGCTGCATCAAGTACTCCCTTTAAAGGAAAATCACTGTGAACTAAGAAACTGTCAGAAATCCTTAGGTTCAAAGTCTAACCCATTGAAACAAGGGACACAAATGAGACACTATGAATATAATGAAAGTGGGAATACTTTCAGGAAGAAGTTGTCTTTCTCACAACTTCGAAGACTTCGTAAAGGAGAGAAACACTTTGAGTGTAACGAATGCGGGAAAGCTTTCTGGGAGAAGTCCCACCTTACTCGACATCAGAGAATGCACACAGGAGAGAAACCTTTTCAGTGTACTGAATGTGGAAGAGCTTTCTGGGAGAAGTCAAACCTCACTAAACATGTGAGATCACACACAGGGGAGAAACCTTTCAAGTGCAACGAATGTGGGAAAGCCTTTGGCCACAGGTCAGCCCTCACATTACACCAAAGAACACATACTGGGGAGAAACCCTATGAGTGTAATGTATGTGGGAAGACGTTTTATCAGAAGTCGGACCTTACCAAACATCAGAGAACACACACAGGACTCAAGCCCTATGAATGCTATGATTGTGGGAAATCCTTCTGTATGAATTCACACCTTATGGTACATCAGAGAACTCACACAGGTGAGAAACCTTTTGAATGTCCAGAGTGTGGGAAATCCTTTTGTCAAAAGTCACATCTTACACAGCATCAGAGAACTCACATAGGGGATAAACCTTATGGATGTGATGCTTGTGGGAAAACATTCTACCACAAGTCAGTACTCACTCGCCATCAAATAATTCATACGGGATTGAAACCTTATGAATGTTTTGAATGTGGGAAAACCTTCTGCCTGAAGTCAGACTTGACAGTACATCAGAGAATTCACACAGGTGAGAAACCCTTTGCATGTCCTGAATGTGGGAAATTCTTCAGTCATAAGTCAACCCTCTCTCAACATTATAGGACACATACAGGAGAGAAACCTTATGAATGTCATGAATGTGGAAAAATCTTTTACAATAAATCATACCTAACTAAACATAATAGAACCCATACAGGGGAGAAACCCTACGAATGCAGTGAATGTGGGAAAACCTTTTGCCAGAAGTCACAGCTCACTCAGCATCAGAGAATTCACATCGGGGAAAAGCCTTATGAATGTAATGAATGTGGAAAAGCTTTTTGCCATAAGTCAGCTCTAATTGTACATCAGAGAACGCACACACAAGAGAAACCCTATAAATGTAATGACTGTGGAAAATCTTTCTGTGTCAAGTCAGGGCTTATTTTACATCAGAGAAAACACACAGGGGAGAAACCCTATGAATGCGGTGTGTGTGGGAAATCATTTAGTCACAAATCATCCCTCACAGTGCATCACAGGGCTCACACAGGAGAGAAATCTTGTCAGTGTAACGAATGTGGGAAGGTCTTTTACCGTAAGTCAGACCTTGCTAAACATCGGAGATCACATACAGGGGAGAAGCCCTATGAGTGTGACATATGTAGAAAAACTTTCTCTCAGAAATCAAATCTCATTGTACATCAGAGAACACACGCAGGAGAAAAATCCTGTGAGTGAGATTGATGTTAGAAATGGTGTAACCTCCACTTCATGACATAGTATTCACCTACTAACAGAAGTTCTATTATGATCTTGAATGTTCACAAACTTTTATCTAAAGGCTGGCATTATTCAACAACATTGATAGGAGATTAACTCATTTGCAGTTGTTAAGTGACATCCCAGTACTGGCATTGGCTCTTAGAGATTACTGGCATTTGTGAAGGGTTTCAGCAAAAGCTGCAAATTAGTTTCAGTAGTAATATGGGGACAAAGGGGAAATTGTAAGAGATACAAATTGAAGATTTTTCTTAGAAGTACTAAAATATTACAAGTTTTATGATATGATTGTTTTGAAATCATTGGAGATTATACATGTACATTTGGAACCATGAAGCTTTAGAAACTTAAAACTATTTAATCACGAGAAGGTGCAGTAAGGCTGTGGAGACCTCATGTGCCTGTCATCAAGTTATTTGTGATGATAAACTCTTACATGACCGTCATATATTAAGAAATTGATGATAACTAGATAAGAGTTTAATTCAAAATTTACTGTTTTAACTATTCACTACAATTACTAGATGTTGCCACTTCCTAATTTTAGTATCCATTAGCACAATTAAGGTTACAGAAAAAGGAAGCCTTTAATCTATAGCACATCTGTGTTATGCAGCAATGATGATTTATTTATTTAAAAAATTACTTACTTTAAGATTTACACATAGAGAGAAAGAGGCAAAGTTATTCCATACTCTGGTTCACTCCCCAAATGGCCAGAACAGCTAGAGCTGGATCAGACCAAAGCTCGGACCCTGGAGTTTCTTCAGAATCTCTTGCCTAGGTACTTGGCACCCAAGTACTTGGACCTTCTGCCACTGGTTTCTTGGACACATTAGCAGAGAGCTGGATTGAAAGTGGAGCAACTAACACTTAAATAGGTGTGATATGGGATGGCAGCATTGCAGCTTGCAGCGTTACCTGCTGCTCCACAATGCTGGCTCTGGAATCAAGATTCAACTTTGAGAAGTCCCCTTGTGTTAATCATGACACTCTCTCTGTTATCCTGAATCTGGTGGAATAACCAAGGTTAATGGGATCTGATTTATCCATAAAATATTCTGTGCATTAGGAGGAGAAATTCCTAATCCTTGGTGGTCTTTTTTTCCTCCTCAGATGAGGTCCATGCCCGGTCATGATGGGTACTCTTTGTAAGCAGCTGCCCTCTGGGACAAGATTCAGGGAAAAGGTCCACAAATGCACAGCAGATGCTGCTCTGCTTTCTGGTTGTTTTTGTGATGTTGAAAGAAGGGGAAGGTGTGGACAGAACCAGAATCATGCTGGGATGGGACTTCTGTTGACAGGTTAAAGACTATAGACCTTATACACGATCGGATTATATTGATAAGATTATATGATCCAGTATTTTTAGATGGTGGAATGATTGTGGAATGTTTTGTTTTTGGATACTGCAAAAATAAGCACAGCCATATTCACTGGATCTTAGCCAAAAGGCCGAGAAGCGATAGAACAGGCCATTTTCAAAGTCAACAGAAAAATAAGTTACAAGAAAAATTACTGAAACAAACAAAATCAATAAAACCCAAAGCTGATTATTTGGAAAGTTAACAAAATTGCTAAATTCTACTTGGGCAAATAAAAAACAATTGTTCATACAAGTAAGGAAAATCTGTTGCTGTTGATCTCATGGACATTTAAGGGAATGTGAAATATTATAAACAATTGTGTCCATAAATTTGGTAGCTTAGCCAAAATAAGTTCCTTTAAGGATGATAGTAGCACCATTTATAAATCTTAAATATATTGAAGAAATTGTATAACTCATAGAAAACAAACAAAATTCCAGGACCAATGTGTACATTGGCGAGTTCTTACTAAACATTTCAGATAGAAGTGATGCCTGTTTTCTGTGGTATCTTTCAGAAAGTAACTAGCAAAGGGAACACTCCTGAGTCCATGAAGCCAGCATTTTTTTTTTCCTAAAACCAAACCATCATTACAGGTTAAAACAAAAAATACAGACCAGTGTCTCCTCTGGATACAGAAGCAGAAATCCTCAATAAAATAGAAGCAAAACAAGTCTAACAATGCATGAAAATATTATATACAGTGAGAAAGTGGGACTTACTCAAACCACAGAAGGTTTATTTAACATTTGATAATCAGTGTAACACTATTAGGTCAAAAATGAAATACTGTAATGTCAATAGATGATGAAAAAGGATTTGATGAAGAGCTAATGTCTGTTCAGTATAAAAACCTCACAAACTCGGCACACAACATCTTTCTCCACTTGATTAAGAACTGCTACAAAACTTACAAGCTAAAGTTATACTTGAGGTCCAACATTTGATGCTTTTCCTGCTAAGGTCAGGAGCAAGCTAAGCTGCCTTCTCTAGTTACTGTTTTGCAAAATCTTTTTGAAAAACCCATCTAATGCTGTAAGACAGGTAAAGGAAAAATACATACATTAGCAAAGAAGAAATAAAATTCTGTTCCTAAATATCGAGGTTTCCTGTGTAGTAAATTCTGACAACCAAAACCTGCTAGTAATAAAATTATAGGATATGACATGAGGTGGCAGTAAACGAACAGTTCAGCCACAAAAAGTCATGAAGGATCCTAAATGGATCATATTAGCTGAAAACCATTCTGAAAAGAATTCTCTCCTATACTTAATGACATTTTGAAAAGTAAAATGGGATGAATTGGTGCAGGGGGCGGTCTTAAGGATGTTGAGTCTTTGGGGTATATAGAATGGTGGTAGCGTGTCATACGTTTGTCAAAGTAGAGTGAATACTGATGGAAACCATTGGGTCTAGGCAGTCATGACATGTTATCCTACCAAGTGTAGCATATTGATGCAAGGTGTTAGAGAAAGCTGAAGAGATGAAACGTTATATGAGAAGTTTTTTTTTGTACTTTTTGCTGAGCCTTTTTGTAACTATATATTCTGCTTTAAAAAGTGTATTAAATAAATGAATAAAATATAAAGCAACCCACTGTCTGCATACAGTCATATGGATATATTTGTGTGAGATGGCTTTCTTACATAATTTACAAAAAGGAAATATGCCATGTAGTACCTAATTTTCCATGGAGGAATTGCAGGGTTTCGGGCAACTACTAAGGACAGCTTTTTACTTTCCTAAACCTCATCTTTTTAGAATTATCTTACAGTCTTCATTTCCATTTGCAACAGCTTGTTTCTGTACTAAAGTATTTTTTTTTTTTTTTTGGTCAGCCATGTTTCAGCACTGAAAATGTCATCACAATTAGTACAAATTGCTTTTATATATCTTAATATATTAACTGGCTGAGATTAAGTTCTCCTAACATGAAACTGAGAATCGCCTAGTCACAAGTTTTCTTCCCCAATCTGCTCCTGCATATAAGGTCCCTAGCCACACAGCTGTCCTTCTCAGTTGAACCAGGCAGTCTCAGTTGAACCAGACTCTCTGAGGAGTCAGTTACACGTGTCTGTCAGCCCATGGGTTATTGGAAAAGCAGCTCTTGTCTGCTCCCTCCAAACAGTCCATTGTACACAGTTTAGTACTATGGAGTTGCTTCCTATAGCTTCCCAGCCCTCTTTTTCTTTTTCCTACTCTACTATGTGAGATTCTTGTGGACCCTTGTTATAGCACATGGTGTCCTTACCTAGTTACCTGGTATTTTAGTTATTTGTAAACAATACATTCATGTCAGTCTTTCCATTATCATGTGTCATGTGTTCAACTATTCTGTAACCCCATAGGGAATCCCTTTCTCACCAACAGAATGAATAGGGAGCAGTTAAAACAATGAGCATCATAATAACCAGGGTGGTCCATCTAACAACTGACCTCTCAGTCAGCTTCTGGTTGCCACTGGCTAAATAATTCCTTTAATGAGAGGTAAGTTACCTGGACAGACCCACCAAATTGCTGGCAGAATTAGTTTGGCTTGCATTGAAGTGTTATTTGGAGGCGGGGTGGCGGTTCTTCACATCCTATAAGGGGCTTATTCCCAAGAAAAGGATTATTAATTGGCCATATAGAAGCATGACTTGGCATTGGGTTCATCCTCATTCATAGGTGGTCTCTGACTCATCTTTAAAGGCAGTAACAGTACAATACCCTAAGTAGCACTTGAGTTCCACATATCGCGCCCGACTCTCTCAGAGCTGTCTGATTACTGCTGATAATCCAGTGACCATTTCTGACAGCTTGGGGACATGGATAGACACCATTGTTACCATGCTCCTCTGGGATGGGCATGGCATTTGTGGAGGGTTAGGCGACTGTCACTTAGGGTGGCAGTCTGGCTGCCTAAGAAATCATTCAGGTTGGGATAACAGCCTCATACATCTTTGTTCCACCTTCCCTTGCTGCCGTCCTACAAAACTCCTGACCTCCAAGGGTATTAAGCCAGTATTGCTGGGCAGAGAGAAGGGAACTCAGTTCCTTTCCCGGTGCATATCCCTGAGTGAGTGTGTCTGGGCTTTGCCAGTCACTCCTGTTTTTAGCAGTATGTGCAGTTAAGGGTCTTGATGGCCTTCAGCCAGGCCACAGTTAAAATGCTTTTAATTGTGTGTGCATAGTTATCCTGTCTACAGATAAGGTGATTGAGTTATACTCCCTGGAAATGTGACCAGTCACTTATGAGATTGGCCCTTGGGGTTTTTCACCTTTCTTACATTCACCCAGAATGTGCACAACAGAAGAGATTGGACCTAGGCAGAAGTCAAAAGCCCCAGTTGTACAACACAAAGTGGACCATGTCACAAATCAGCATCTGCACAGCAGGTGCCAGTTTAATGAAACAGCGAAACCACAACTGGCCCAACAACAGCAGTTGTAGTTGCCGTGTTTCTTCTTTGAATCCTTAATTGGAAATTGTCATGATTGATTGACAGAGAGCAAAAAGATGCTTTATGGAGAAATGGTCTCATTAATCTACACTGCTGCCATCATCCACACTTTAAGGATGATGCACTTTGGAAATCTCTACCTGGCCATCAATTGGCTGTGTTGGGTGGCCCCCGCAAGGGCCTGGAAGGGGACCGCTCCCCGCGCATCAGGTGGCTGTCTTGGGTGCCAATGGTGCCAGGTGAAGCCCTCATACTGCCTGCTCTGGGAACTTGGGAAGGGGTGTGGGCTTCCAAGGGATCTGGGAGAATGGCACAGGTGCAAGAGTGGGAACCTGAGGGTCATGTCCAGGTGAGGAGTTACTATTGAGGGACTTCCACACAAAAGGCCGCTATATGTGCAGGTAAGTGAGGGGATTGAGACTGAGCAGTTTGGAGGGTGAAATGGGAGGACCCTTAAGGGTTAGACCGAAGTACCAGCACACATGGGGGACCTTAGTTAGAGTTGTTAGCATCAACTATCACTGAACGTTCACTGGCATACAGTAAAGCTAGGGCTGGGGGCCTACCTGGCAGAGCTAGATCACAGTACCCACCAGTTAGAGTTGGAACAGGGGTTGGGTAATGTTAGGCTGGGCCATGACACTAACCACCACGGGAGAGAAATAGATCTGAGGGCAAAATTTATGTGACTCATCTACATCCATAGGCATACGTAAGAACTGTGGCTGGGGACATGCCGGATTAGGAAGCTAAGGGGACACCCTGGCTAGGTTGGGCGGTTCCCACTCGTGAGCACAAGAACTGGAATGGGACAGCAGGCTGGACTCGATACAGCTGCAAAATCCCTTGGCATGAGTGTAGACTGCGTATGGGAAGCACCACATTGGGCTAGACTCTAGCACCCATTGGTACTCTTGAGAGCCAGGGTGATTGTTGGATGGGCTGGGGTGGGTTTTGGCTCCTGCTAAACCATGTGAGTTGTGTCTGGGCACAAACCATGTGTGGCTAGACTGCAACAACAGTAAGAATCAGAATGGGTGTGGCCCAGTTGGGCAGGGACACTGCTCCTGCCTGGATATAAGGTGGACAAAATTAACCTGAGCATAACCACTGGTATGCGCAAGATCTGCCACTGGGAGGAGACCTGATAGAGGAGTTGGGAAACTCCTTTGTCAGGATGCAGTCCTTACAGGTGAGTGCAAGACCCAAGGAAAGGAGCAGCCTAGCACAGGCCGGGTCTGGAGATGAGCCAGCCTGTACCAATTCATAACACTGTCAGATCCGAGAACCAGGACAAGGGGCAGGAGGGGCCTGCTCAGGTGGTGACACCAGCCAGTTTGCGTTAGGGCCATGACTAGGGTCCGGTTTTACTGGGCTAGGCTGTAGCACCCACCAGCATGAGCTGGAACTGGGGGCAGGTTGGACTGAGCTAAGCTGCTGCAAGAACTGGTGGATGCCAAGGTGAAGCGAGCCATATCAATCTGTGGGCAGTGAGTGATAAGTCCATGAGCCCCTGAGGTGGGGGATTGTGGGGCCCACTTGCATGGTTTGGTGCTTTGTCCATCCATCCCGGAGTGGTGAAGGGAGTCTGGAGGGCACCGGTTGCCTGGCCCAGGTCCTTGGGCCCACCCATGCAGTGGATGATGGGTCTCCGAGCCCTGGGGCATCTGGCATTGTGCAGGTCACCTGGCCTTTATCCCTGGGCCTGCCTGCATAGTGGGTGCTGGTTTTGTGAGTCCCAGGAGCTGGGGATCCAACAGGGCCCAGGTCATCTTTCCTGGGTCCTTTGGCCCACCTGCAAAAACTGGTCCTCAGTGGAAAAGATAGAAAAGTGGACTGCACGCCGTGGTGTACATGGAGGATATTGCAGCCCATTGGGGCCTGCAGGGAACATCTGGTGCATAGAACAGAGGAAGGAGAACAGAACAAATTGGGCAGCTTCCCCAGCCAAATGCTGACAGCAAAAATCTGATCGAATGGAGATTGTAAGGTCAGCTATGTCAGCCAATGGACATTGGGAGGGTTTCCTCATCCTTGGATCGGCACTTTTGACAGCATTGCAGAACTATTGAAACCATTTGGGCAGAACCCTCAGAGCATGCACATCGGGACCCTGGGTTGGTGTTGGGTGGCCCTTCCCCATCCCCGGGTACTGGGCATTTGGGAGGCTAGGTATAGCTTTTCCCTTTATCTTGCCTCCTTCCCCAGAGGCAGAAAGAAGTAGAAAATTTTGAAACAATGATCACACCCACTTTCACCTAACCCTTGAGCCTCCCTACAATGATCCGCTATGTAAACATTAAAATAAAAAAAATCATTAAAATAAAAAATTTTTAAAAAATACATGGTCTTTTAATACCCACCCCCAAACCCAGATATTGTACAATGTTTTCTTTAATTTTTATCTTATGTGAAGATAGCTTTTTCTTGAATAGTTTTTTCTTATATTAACTGAAACTAAAAAAATAAGGAAAAAGGCATTCACACAGAGTCTTGGTATGCTTTGATCCATTATGTATAACTGGAGGAAAGCAACAAGAAAATATAGCATTGAGGCTATGGACACTTTCTTCTGTTATTTTTGACCAGAGAGAGGCTGGAAGGAGGGATCGCACCGAGACTTGGTCTACTGCTTGATGTTCCAATGATAAACACATGTGTTCCTGGCTTGTGAAAAGCTTCGCTGTTTACTGATGTACTCCACTCCTTCAGGGAGTGATCTCCTTGGTCCCTCTAAGGATGAGAGATGGCCTTTGATTCGCCACTTTCCTAGACAGAAGCTGTTCTATTGACTTCTTTCTGGTCTCATCCATAGTTAACAGCCTGCATTTCACAGGTGAGGAGCCCAGTTTGGGGATTCTGTTACAAGTTATCCATTCTGGAACTCAGAAACTTGTCATAAAATGGCCTTTAGGGCATTTTGGATGCACTGTGAGATGACTACCGCACTGTGTTGATTTCCTAGACTCTCTTACGGTGTTCATTCAGAGCCAGTGTCCAATCAGTTTTGAAACATCTATTGTCTTTTCCTCAGTGCATAGTTACCATGGCAGCAGGCCACATACCCCTGTGAACTTTCGGAAGTACCCTTGTATTTCACATCTAGATATGCCATGCGTAACTTACAAATGCCATTGATTTGTGCAACTTGCTGATTGCTTTCTCCGTTACAAAAACTATTCCTGCCTGCTTTGGGTGGCAGGGTACTACCGTTTGTTTCTGCACAACTTGGGATGCAGTTACTTCTACTGCAGCTAATTCTTTCGGGGGAGAGAGTGCTCCCGTGTACAGTCTGGCATACAGAGGAAAGTGTTTACCCAGTGCTGCAACAATGCTGGTTAAGCCTTTGAAGTTCCTCTACTTAAAATCAGAGATTTTTCCAATTCATTCACAATAGGACAACTTTTAGTCCATGTTTCAGCCAGCCAATCAAATATGACTCTCTTTAGCTCACTTATTGACCCATATCTCTTTTTTTACATTTTTTTATTATTATCATTTTATGATACAGTTCCATATTACCTTATCCCCTCCCCAATTCTCTACCCCCACCTAGTTCCTCTATATCATTACTAACATGTAGTTCTTCTTACACAGTCATATGTCCATCATTGCGGGCATGGACAACAGCAGAGTCCAGAATCCTATTGTCAAGATATAGTAAACGGTTTCATTGTAAGTCCATCTTTGTCTGGAAGCAGAAATGTGTACTACACTGCATCTTCACATCTGGATGTTAGTCTCCATTTCACAGCTACTGTACATCCCCTCGAATGAAAAGTCATAATACAAAATCAACAACAGAAAGAAAAATAGAAATTTACAATGCCACGAAGTTAAATGACATGTTACTAGATATGTCAGTCTCCATTACACAGCTTCTGTACCCCCTTAAATGAAAACCACGAAACAAAATCAACATCAGGGAGAGAAATTAACAACACCAAGAAGTTAAACAACATGCTATTAAATGACTAATGTGTAGTTGAAGAAATGAAAATCAAGAACCTTCTTGAAGAAAATGATGCCACTGTATGATCTATGAGTCATTGAATGATTTAATTAGAAGAAAGTGTTTTGAAGAGATGAAAACAACAAAACCCATGTGATAGAGTTTCTGCTGATCTTTGTTGGTGAAGTGTGTCTCCTACAGACAATAAATTGATGGGTTTTGTTTTTTAATCCAGTCTACTAATCTATGATGTTTGATTGAGTTTAAGCCATTTACATTCAGAGTTTAATATGTATGGGTGGTACTTTGGTCCTGTCATTTTAGGAATGGGTTGTTCATTGGCTTAGTCTTCTGTTATCATTTTACTGGGATGTTCTTCCCGTTTGCCTTTGGTTTTGGTAGGTGCTATTCCTCTTCTCTGTCAAGAGAACATCTTGAAGTATCATTTGTAGAGCAGGTTTGGAAGAGGCACATTCTTTTAACTTTTCTTTACTGTGGAAGAATTTTATTTCATTTTCAAAGACAAAAGAAAGCTTTGCAGGGTATGTTATCCTAGGCCGACAATTTTTTTTTTCTTTTAGAATCTGGAATATGTCACTCCATTCTCTTCTTGCCTGTAGAGTTTCCTGTGAGAGATCTCCTGTGAGTTTAATTGGCGTGCTTTTATATGTCAATTGATTTTTTTTCCCACATGCACATTTAAGGATCTTTCCCTTATGTTCAACTGAAGAGAGCTTGATAATCATGTGTCTTGGTGAAGATCGCTTTAGATTAATCCTGTTGGGAGTTCTGTGCCCCTCCTGGATCTTTGGCCTGATCCAACTCTGCTTCCAGCTTTTTGTTTGCTTCCCCCTGGTGACAGGAGATATCTTCCAATTTTGAGATTCTTTCTTCTGCTTGCTTCATTCTATTTTGGAGACTCTCCACTGTACTTTTAATTTGCTCTACTGTGTTCTTCATTTCTGATATACCAGCCTTGATTTGCTTTACTGCTTCCTTAAATTCTTTGAACTCTTGCATGAGCTTCTCATTTTTCACCAGAATCTTCAAAATGAGTCTTATGGATTCTGTGTCCCCCATTTTCTCGATGTCTTCCTCAGTTAACACAGAGGTTGGCATAGGGTTTTGCTCCTTTGCAGGGGAGTGCTCTGTAATATTCATTGTGCCTTTGTCTCTTCTTTAGCTCTTGATCATTGTCCTTCTGGTTAGCAGAGTCTTCTTCTTGGGGGCAGGTTTCTAAGCTGTGTCACCCACAGGTCTACAATGCAATTTTACTTATTGCAGTTGGCACACAACTTTTTGTTTGCAGCCACTTGTGCCACAACCTCCAGCAAGTTCCAGGCTGGGTTCTTATATTAGATTTCCACCGTAGTCTCCAGAGCCACAGCTCCTGGCTCACCATTCTCTTCGTCCTGTGATACCGTGCTGAGGCTGCACCATTGTCTCTGCAACCTTTCTCCCACTTCCGGTTGAAGCAGGTCCCAGGATTAGAGAGACATCAGGTGTCCTATCTAGTTAGGTTGTTGGTGGTGCTGATCTTGTCAGAACCTGTGGGATGTTAGGTCTGGGTGCCACAAGGACCTTTTTTGACCTGTATGATGCCACAGTCGCTATTATTTTCCTGTGGGACCAGTGCAATCCTTGGAACTCAGCGAGTTCTCGTGAGCTCAGCACCTGCACAGTTTTCTGTTGTCCCCTGCGGTCCTAAAGCTATTGCCACAGTGTACAAAATGCTGCCTGATGTACCACTATTACAGTTCTTGATTTGCTGGCTGTCAGATCAGAGGGCTACCCAGACCTGTCCTGGGTGGAACCTGTTGAATGCCACGTTGCTGCAGTTCACTGAGTCAGAAATGAGTTCACTCCCAGCCCTGTGAATGCTTAGTCTTTTCACTTGCCTTTGTCTCCTTATGCAAATTGGTGCCCAATTCCGCTCTAGGGGGCTGACTGGGCTATGAAATCCACCCTGTTCTCACACTGCCCATCTGGGATCTGCAGCTCTGTCTCTGCTCCTGGTCAAATCAAACAAACGAACCAGCAGGGCGGACAGTTCTTTGTCTGGGTTCACCTCCCAAGCTCCCAGTAAAAGTCCCTTCCCAGCTGGTTGCTGGTTGAGTTCCGGCTGCTGGGGGAGTTCAGATCGATGTTAGCTGAATGCTGCTGAAGTATCAGTCACTGCAGCACTACACCGTTGTGTCCGCTGCTTTCCCGTGTCTGTCAGTCTCCAGGTACCCCTCTGCTGTTGTTCTGTCCTTTCCTGTTTCCTGAAACATGTCCTTTCTATTTCATCTTGATGAAATGTTTTCCATCTGTTTAAACGTGTCCTTACCCTATTCTGCCATCTTGTTTCTCCTGCACCATATATCTTTGATATCAGTAGATTTGGTCTGGTCCAAATTTGTGTTCCATGTGTTATCTCACACTTCAAAAAAAAAACTTATTTATTTATTTTTTTGGAAAGGCAGATTTACAAAGAGAAGGAGAGAGAAAGATATTCTATCTGCTGGTTCACTCCCCAAGTTGCCAAAACAGCTGGAGGTGAACTGACCTGATTTGGTTTCCATGCTGGTGCAGGGTTCAAAGGTGTTGGGCCATCCTCTACTGCTTTCCCAGGCTACAGGCAGGGAGCTGTAAGGAAAGTAGAGCAGCTGGGACATGAACCATCACCCAGATGGGATCCTGCTGCAGGTACGGCAAAGATTTAGCCAGTAGACTGTTGTGCCAGGCCCAATGCCCACATCTTGAGAGTTTGTTTGGAGGTTCTAGCAGGGGAGTGTAGCTACTAAGGTCTAAGTGCTTGTCCCTGAACCCACTTGGAAGCCCTGGAAGAAGTTGCTCCTGGCTTTAGATTGATCCAGCTCCAGTTGCCATTTGGGGAGTGAAGCAACAATAGCATTTGTAGCTCAATGATGGGTCTTTAGTTGTGAATATAGAAGCAATGGTTGATTAGCATCTATCTGAAGAGAGTCAGCATTGACTTCCGTGTAACTTCTTTAGGGGTGCCCATTACTCTTTTCTCAGAAATTTAAGATTATTCTCTTTGGGGCTGGTGTGATGGCTCAATTGGCTAATCCTCTGTCTCCAAGTGCCAACATTAAAAATAGGTTCTGTCTTGTATCCCGGCTGCTCTACTACCTACCCAACTCCCTGCTTGTGTCCTGGAAAAGCAGAGGAAGATGCCCAAAGTCTTGGAACCCTGTACTCATGTGGGAGACTTGGAAGAGGATCCTGGTTCCTGGCTTCAGATTATTTCATCTCCAGCCATTGTGGCCTTTCAGGATGGAAGCAGATGGAAGAACTTTGTCTGTCCTTTTCTGTAAATTTACCTTTCCAGTAAAACAAAACTGTTGAAAAAGAGAGATGATTCCTCTCATAGGAAGTTGAAATGGTGCTAGCACTATGGCTAAAGAGGACACTCTACTGGGGTTGGTGAGGCTAGCACTAAGAAACCGGTTGGAGAAACCATTTTTTTAACCAGTAGTGAGGTTGCAGCTGGTTGCCTCAGGCTAATTAGTGTCTCTGTACACATCCTGATTCCATATTCATTCCTAGTGTGTATCATGTCAATATAGGAAACACGAGTTCAGCTTGCTTTGTAATTTAGCCAATCACAAGATGAGCTTTTGCATTTAACTTTCTGCTGTTTGAGCTTTCCAGTTACAGAAGGTAAATCTTCCAGCATACTTTGATATTCTTGGTTGTTTACATAACACGAGCTGGGATTTTGAACCTCTGTGCTTTTCCTTGATTTTCACAATGTCTTCCAGTCAGATGAGGAACAGCCACTATATCTCAAAATTCCAGAAAAACTTGAAATTATTATATACAGAATCACTTCACTTCTTCCTTTTAAGTAGTTCATGAGTATCCTGTGCAGGTGTTTTGCATAACAGTTTACAACATTGCCAGTACTGTCTCTACTGAAAGGGAGAATGCTGGACATTTTTAGTTTAAACAGCCAACTCTGGAACCCCAGAACCAAGGCGAAAAACTTATTCTCAACATTCTGTCCCATGGAGCAAGTGTTGTGGTACAGCATGTTAAGCTGCTGCCAGAGACACCAGCATCTCATTGGAGCACTGATTTGAGACTCAGCTGCCACACTTCTGATCCAACTCACTACTAATGCACCTAGGATATCAGCAGGAGATGACCCAAGTATACAGGCTCCTGATATGGGCTCCTGCCATCCATATGGGAGACCTGTTTGGATTCCAGGCTCCTGACTTCAGTTTGATCCAGCCTTAGCTATTGCAGCCAGTTGAGGAGTGAAACAGTGGTTGGAAGATCTCTTTCTTAATCTCTGTCTTTTCCTCTTCATTCTACCATTAGCTTTATTTATTATATTGTACAGCTTAACATTTAAAATATTATGCTCTAAGTTAAATCTCATTAACAACACTGTATACAAATAAAATATTACACAAAATATACTTAAGAAAATGTTTTGGTCTTTGATCTGAAGAATAAATACAAAAGCAGGCACTTCTACTTTGAGACAGAGAAGCAATCACTACTCAGAGGAAGGATTCCGTATGAGCAACCTGTGAAAATATGGTGAGAACAGAATCCTGGAGTCTAAAACAACTATCCAGTGATGAGGCAGGTCTGCGGTGTCACTCGTCTTCATTCGGGTTCAGAAGGCACGTATGCATTTTTGGAACATGCTAAAAATGAACAAACCCAGTATGGCTATCAGGGGTGATCCCAGCTTGAGTTGGTCATTCTGGAATGATACTCATCTCATTTTGAGATACTAAAAGCAAGTAACTAAGATGATACCAACAAACCAGATACAAGGAAAAAAGAAACACACTCTCGCGTTATGGTCTTTATAAGACCACAGCAAGAAAAACTGGATGAGGGCCACACAAGGATGCTTATTTTGCAAAATGAACTAACTAGATGAACACAAGAAAATACTGTTGGGTCCCTGAAGACTCCTAGATCCTCACCAAGGACTATCAGTACGAGCTCCGAGGACTACATCCCAATCGCCAAGGAGACCACGGGGCATTGGAGTGCCTTTGGAGGCCGAGAACTCTGAGGTCACCCACCTCCATTTGGATCTCCCATATGGGATGGAAGAAGCCCATACCCCGCCTTGCAGGATCCAAGGTCATTGGAACAACCAGGAGCACTGAGCAGTCTGCAGAAACAAAACAGTAAACTTCCTTCGGGACTAGGGAGAGGAGCTTTCTCTGGTTCTTGCCTGGTTCTGACTTTGGGTCCCCACTCTCTCTCATAATGACCATCAGGATTGCTCCAGAAACCCCTCAAAACAAACTAACAAATAAACAAATAAACAAACAAAAAACCTAGAACAGATGGAGAACAGCAAGGAAAGCTTAGAAACAGGAAGCGGTCAGTGGGGATGCACTTATAACTCACTGGGTGGGACACGGAGATTAGTTACTCCTCACTAGGGTATTGAAGATTTCTCTGCACACCCCTCCTAAAACCGTTCACCTAAACTGTTGACATATGTCTCGTTACAGTTATAGAGTTAAACTACCCAAAAAACAGCCAGGTTCTGCAAAATCAGGCTTCAACGCTATGAATTGCTAAATACTAAAATTAAAATAGACATGAGACAGCTGAATAGTAATCTATAGCCATTTTAAGGTGTATAGAACCCAGCTGTATATAAACTAATAATTGTAATGTCAATGTAGAAGTCATAGGATGTGGTTCAGAACTTGCACTCTTTTTTTGTTTTGTTTTGTTTTTTCTCTCTCTCTTTGAACATGCTGGTTACACAATACCATGTCAGCAAATTCCATTACGTTATAAATTGTTACTGATGTAATGTCAGGGCTTTCAATTGATTGGGATGATGCTCTTTCGGCTGTACCTTCAGACCAGAGACTGTCTCCCCATGAAACCGTTGAACTTATCTGCACAATAAGATGCTGGACTCTATGCTTTGTAGATGCTTGCAAGGAAAAAAATCTCAATTGAATTTGACCTGTGGTAATGCAACAAGGTGGAAGAATCCACTATGGGGGGGAGCAGGTTTTGGGGAGGGGAGGGGGGAAACCCAGTGCCTGTAAAACTGTGTCGCATGATGCAATGTAATTAAAAAAGAAAAAAAAAGAAAAGAAAGTGAATCTGCACATAGAAGATCTGTCACTGCCTCTCCCCTTCTCTCATAAATTTGCGTTTGAAATAAACAAAATAAATCTTGTTTAAACTGAAAAAAAAAAAAAAGAAAATACTGTTGGGTGGCAGAAAGTTCTGACAAAGAAAATCTGGACAATTTTTCAAGCTCTTTCCAAATGACATGAAAATAAGGGTGATTCCACTTCACAAAAATCACTGACTTGTGTATAGCAAGGTCTTTGTAGCCAATGTTTACAAACACCTGAATTACACACAAATCGGCATTACAATTGGAAACAGGAATGTGATTCACACAGGAGGACAAAGTGGTGAATTCTAGAAACTTAATGATCTGAGATTGAAGGGGGACACATGAGAAAACAGTGACCACAACACCCACCCAGACATTGTGCAGGCGACAGTCTGTGACTTTGGTTTCCTCAGATAAACCCGTTCACCTGTTTCTTGATTTCCTGTGTCCTAGACACGGTCTGCTGGAAAATTTCTGGAGAAACTACAGGAGCTGTTTCAAAGGCAAGCACACACTGCATCAGTCGTTAGTCACCTGTTCCCTCTCACAATAGGAAAGAATCTGCTTTATTTGTTTAATGCTACTCTCAAGGATGCCAAAATCTAGCGGTACTGGACAATACCAGGATAGGGTCAGTGGATGTTGGCCACAAGTTCCTGAAGGACTCTCACAGTGTTACATGCTGGCCATGCTACAGAATCCCTGCTAATATTTATCAATCCACTCCATGGGACACTTTAAGTCACCAACCTCAAATTCCTGCCTCCCACCAGCCCTGTCCCCCAACTTGGTACCTCAAGGTTGCTGCCCATGCCAAATTATCCTTGGCATGCAGGGCATCAAGGTTCTTCTCTTCCCTCCAAACCTCCACAGGCCTCCATCCCATGCCTGTGCCCAGTGGCAATAACCACAGCCAGATGCTCCTGCAGATCTCTAACTTCAATTAGAGCCACCCCACAGAGCATCCAACACCTGTGCCTGCTCCGCTTGTGGCATGAAAGACAGAAGTGGAACTGAACCTGGGGGCAACAGCAGTCTGATCCCAGCCTGCCCAGTCCCAGTGAGGCCCCTATGCCCTGGCATGGCACCTCCTGCCCTATCTCAGCCCTTCCAAACAATCATGGTTTCCATCTACTTTTACCATCTGTGCCACAAAGCTCACGTGAAGTTCTGTGGGGCAGCACTGTCTGCATGGACCCAGGGACTATAGTGCTCCAAACGCAGAGTCCTAGTTTCGAAGCTGTTCATGGGCCATGACGCTGACATGGGACTCCGAAACACAGAAAACCAGGGCATTCCTGCTGCTTGATTGTTGTCTTGTGCAGGGAAAGACCATGGCCACCTGGGACAAACATTCTGGCCCCAATGCAGTTTTTCCTGCTAGGTACCTCCTCTCTGCCCCAGCATGGCCCACCCACCTGAGCCCATATCCTTCAGCCCCAGCCTGGTTCCTCAACCTGTGCCATCCTGACCATACATCTCACCTGGGGCTTCCATGCTGCTGCACAGTCAATCCAGGCTCAGGGACTACAATGCTCATGAAATGGAAATCCTGCAGCCAATGGTCCATGGACAAGGCACTGGTACCCTGGTTACCCTGGTGCACTCCTGTTTAACAGTTGTCCTGTGAGGGAAAACCTAAGGGCACCTGGGTCCAGCCTTTCTAGCCCCAGTGCAGCCCTTCTGCAGAAGCCCAGATTCATCCCGGCTGGGCCCCCTCCACTTTGATCATCTGTGCCATGCTTGCCTGGGGTTCTGTCTGTCTGCATAGTCCTTTTGTGCCCAAGGCCCTTTGGCCAAGCTCATCCTGGGGTGTGACTCTGGTGCCTGGGGCCCCAGTACTCATTACCCCATTGCATACAGAATACCTGGCATGTTCTTCATGCTCAGCAGGACATCCTGTTCAAGGAAAGACATGGTCATCTAAGCATTCCATGTCCAGACCCAAAGAGCCCCTGCACCCAAGCCCAGCCCTTCTGGCCTAGTCAGGCCATCCACCAGCCCTGGACCCTCCAGTGAGCCTAGCCCCACCATCCAGGCCCAGGTCCTCCACACCAGCAGGGCCCCTGTCCCAGCCAGGAACCCTCCACCGTAGACCGGGAAGCCTCCACCCCGGCCATGAACCCTCCACCACAGACTGGTGACCCTCGGCCCTGGACAATAGCCCTCCAACCCAGCCGTGAGCCCTCTACCCTAGGAAGGCGCCCTCTACCCCACCCAGGTAACACTCTGTCCCTGCCAGGTGATACTCCACCCCAGTCAGATGACCCTCCCTCCTGCCCCCCGCCTCTCCTGGCAGCCCTAGACCGCAGCCGTGAACCCTCCATCCCAACCCAGTGACCCTCCACTGCGACCATGAGTACTCCCTTGTGTTGATGTATTTATTGAAACACGATAGAGTGAGGCAGAGGGTGTATGCAAGCTCTTCCATCTGCTGGTTTTCTCTAAGTGGCTGCCATGGGCCATACTGTGCCACGCTGAAGCCAGGGTGCCAGATCTCTGTGTGGGCCTCCCCCATGGGTGGCAGAGCCTCGAGGATTGGGGCCATCTCATGCCTCCATGGCTCCCACATGTGGGGGTGGCTGATGGTAAGCGGTTGCTGGGATGTGGCAGCACACAGCAGCTTCTACTGTGCCACCACACCAACAGTAGGGGGTGCCTGTGCCAGGCACTGAAACTCAAAAATAAAGCCAGAGACTTGGCCCCTTCTACACATTACAGAACTCTTCCTTCACGGTCCCTGGGCAAGAAATGAGGAGCCCCCCTCAGTGTTGCTTTCAGCCTGGGAAAAACCCAGCTCAGCCAGAGCCAGGCCTCCCTCAGCTGAGGCTGTAGCCTATGGCACTTGAGTGTACTCCTTGGTTTCTGGAATTTTCCAGGGCAGTCTCCTCTATTATTCCTTCTGGAAGTTTTGATTGCATGAGCTTCCATTTCTGACAGAATGTTCTTTTTGCAGGAGGCTTGGAGACAGAACTGCTGGATAGTCTTGTGTTCCTGGGTAAGCAGAGGCCTGAGCTGGGGCTAAAGGGTGGTGTGGGGACAGAAACCAGGAAAGGGTGATGTGTGTTAGGGGAGGCAGGGAGAGGAGGGAGAAGGCAAAAGGGAGGAAGAGAGAGAGGGGGGTAAGAGGGAAGAAATGAGGGTGGGGAGAAACGGGGGATAAGAGGAGAGAGTGCGGGAGGAGTGAGGGGAGAGGAAGAATGAGACGGAGAGGGAAGGACTTTCCTGACAGTGTTTGCTGTCATTGAGCCAGAGGTGTCCTTGGAGCCTGCAGTGAGAAGAGGTGGTCAGCTCCTCTCTCTTCTAAGTGTACTGAGGTACACCTGGGAGCGGGAACAGGCAGCCGTGACTCTGATTTAATACACACGTCATCTGGTGAATTTTCAGGCTCAGCACATATGGTATAAATGTTAAGATGCAAGAAAAAGCAGGAACCTAGGGAAACCCAAGATCCATCTTATGCCCTGTTCCAGTCACGGCTTTGGTAGTATGCCATCTCATAGTAAGTGATTTTTTTCCCCTTTCATTCTTTTACGATTTAATTGAAAGGAAGTCTTAGAGAAAGTGGAGTAGGGTAAAGAGTGTGCCTGCATTCACTGGTGACCACCAACCAAATGGCCACCATGACAGCCTGGGCTTTGCTGAAGCCAGGAGTCAGGGGCTTCATGTGGTACTTCCGTGTGGGTACAGAGCCACAAGCACGTGGGCCATCTTCTGCTGTCCGAGAGTTGGACTGGAAGTAGAGCAGCCAGGAATCCAACTGTGTCCATATGTGTTGCCAGTATCTCAGGCAGTGGCTTAATCCGCATAGGCACAACGTTGACCCCAGTATCCTTGTGCTCACTCTTTGATTTTGCGTGAGTGCAAAACATAGGATAGGTGTGTCTGACTTTTGGGGGTCAGCAATATCTCTGTGAAAGTCACTGCATTCTTCCCTGTATTCATAGATGGTTCATTCCTTCCCACTGTGGGGTCTTCAGTGGTTTCTTCTACTATGGACAGAGTTTTTTTTTTTTTTTAAGATTTATTTCTATTATTATTATTATTATTATTTTATTGGAAAGGCAGATATACAGAGAGGAGAGACAGAGGGGAAGATCTTCCATTCGATGATTCACTCCCCAAGTGAGCGCAACGGGCCGATGCTATGCCGATCCGAAGCCAGGAGCCTCATCCGGGTCTCCCGCGTGGGTGCAGGGACCCAAAGCTTTGGGCCATATGGACAGAGTTTACATAGCTGTGCCAAACGCAGATCTTCAGTGAATGTCTGTGCACCAGAACACTGACTGCAGCATCCTGTTTTTTCTCTCTCTCTCTCTCTCACACACACACACTCACTGCTGTGAAAGGCACACATGGTACTGGAGGGATGTGGCTTTGGCTGCGCATGCTCGGTTTTTATTTCTGCCTTCCAAGGTATGGGTGCGCTTTCCAGCCAGCGGTGCATGAATCCTGCTCACTCCCTGTCCACGGCACCTGGCCCCGACTCTCCTTGGTTTTATTTTGAGTCATTGAATCTTGTAATGTAACTTCATTAGGTTCCTGCTTTTGCATGGCTAACTAGGGTATTGTCTTCGGTTTTATCAGACCCATGTTTTTGGTTGTCATCATGCACGTATGCTAGCCATAGGTGTTTGATTTTTCCAATCTGCATTTGGGTCATTTGTGCAAGTCTTTCATGTTTTTTTTTGTTTAGTCATCTACATGTATATTAGGTTAGTTTTTTGTAGTTGAATCAACTGCCATTTTATTGCTTTCTGAATTCAGAGATGAACCCTGTTTTCTGATTTCCAAGCGCTTGGAGGGTTTTCCAGTATTTTCTGTTACTGGTTTCTACATTCATTGCATTTCGTTTAGAGAATATAGTATGTGAATTTAGTTTTTCTTTAGTGCATTAGTTTGTTTTCTCCAGTATGTGGTCTATGTTAGGATAAATGGTTCATATGAACTTGAAATGATTGTGTGTTCGGCTGTGTTGAATTGGGGCTTCGTAAGTGTGAATCAGGCCATTTCTGGATGGAGTGGCTGAGTTGGTCAGTGTCTTTGCTAATTCTATGCCCATTCATATTATTATTGGTTGTTGAATGAGAAATAATAAAATCTGCCTGCAATTATCAATGAGTATATTTCTTCCTCTGCTCTCTTAGTTTTTGTATCTTGTATGTCAGAGATCTGTTGTCAGGAGCAAGCATGTGTTTCATTCAAGGTGTTTCCTTCATGGTGAATTTGTCCTTACTTTGTTGTGTAAATTTCACCTATGATTCTAGTGGGTTTCTTTGCTCTGCAAGCTGCTTTTTTTGGAAGTGAGTGCAGACACTTGAATGTTGTTTCAAAGATTTGTTGCTGAGTGAGTCTTTTTCTCTTAACTCAACTACAGTGTTAGATTTGTCTCTTTCCTTTTGTGATTCCTCTCTGCGGGAGTGGCCTTACTGTGACATTTAACAAGTCATTCCTTTACTCTGAAATTCCTTAGATTTTATTTCCTATATGACATTGTGCTGTGGGAGAATGGAGATCATTCTACAAACTCTTTCCCGGATGAGGAGAGAAGTGTTCTGAGAGTGTTACTTGAGAGGTTTGGGTAGTTCTGAGAAGTTGTTGGTTTCCTTGCTACAGGGTTGAGAAAATCTTTCCAATGTCTGTTGGTTGACCATGCACAGCTTAGTGCATCCACAGACCCAGGAACTTGCTGCAAAGCTTGGCCAGGAGAATTGACCAAACTGTTCAGGTTTCCACCCAGTGACAGGGCAGTCAACATCCCCTGGTGGCCTCGATGAGCTGGCTGTCATGTCCCCTGTGTGTATCTGGGCATGCTGTCCACTGCTTAGTCATCAGCAACTGAGGTGGCCCAGTCCCAATAGATGGGCTTAAAGGTCAGGCAAAACATCCTGTAGTTTTTTTTTTTTTCCTGAGGCTGGAGGTTTAGTCTCCCAAGAAGCCTTGCTTTGGGTGGTCTCACACTTGACCCAACACAAAACTGGTCCTGACACATACCAGTGGGTGCCACACCTAGACACGGGACTCCCAGGAACCCACACAGGCCTGTCTCCAGTCCTGGTTTTTGTGCATGCCAGGCTCTACTGTGGGCCAGCCTAGCCCAGCCCACATCCCATTCAGCTCTCCTGTATCCCCATGTGTGCTTAGCTCAGCCTGCCTGCTTCCAGGTCTAATCCTCACCTATGCCAATGTCCTGTCCAGCCTGTCCTGCTCCCAGCCCTGTTCTTGTGCTCACCAGTGGTAGGTACAATATAGCCCCATATCTTATGAGTCCCAGGGGATACTGCAGTCTAGCCTGACATGACTCACACCCAGTTCTGGCACCTGTGGCCTAGTTGGCAAGACACACATCCGTTCTGGCTTTTGTAAGCATCAGTAGGTACTGAAGCCTAGCCCAGTTTGGCATGTCTCCAGATCTGGTCCTCACACATACCAG